>NC_091162.1:44188287-44223287 GCF_040958095.1 Procambarus clarkii | reverse complement strand
AATGTTTGAAATTATATGGAGAGTGAGAGAATGATGCCTCTTTCTCGAGGGTCCTGAGCAGCCAACTGGCCTACCCTGACCAGTGAGCAAGCAACACACTACCTGATCAACCAGGCTGTGACTCATACGTCAGGCTGCGAGCAGCCGCGTCCAACAGCCTGGTTGATCAGTCCGGCAACCAGGAGGCCTGGTCGACGCGGGGACGCTAAGCCCCGGAAGCACCTCAAGGTAACCTCAAGGTAACCTGCCCCGACTCGATTTGTCAAACCATTAACCTCCTTCACACTCATCTCCTTTCTCTCTTTAGTTAAAAAAAAGTAGTTTTTTCTATGGGCGATATATTTTAAAAACAAATATGATTGCATCACTACCCAACTCTCCCTAATACATCCAAAACATTATTTGAATCTTAAACTATGGTTCCCACCCTCTAGACGATGACGAACAGCCGCACGTTTTACATCACGCCCAGCATGTTTTGCATCCCGTCCGACATTTTGCATTGTGTCCGCGCACTTTGTATCACGTCCGCGTATTTTGCATCACATCCACGCATTCTGCATCCCGTCCCCTACATCTGCACACACACACACACACACACACACATCAACATGGGTTTAGGGAGGGTAAATCTTGCCTTACAGGCTTGATAGAATTCTACGATCAGGTGAAAAAGATTAAGCAAGAAAGAGAAGGATGCGCGGACTGCATTTTTTTGGACTGTCGGAAAGCCTTTGACAAAGTACCCCATAAAAGGTTGATGCATAAGCTGGAGAAACAGGCAGGAGTAAGTGGTAGGGCGCTCCAGTGGATAAGGGAGTACCTAAGCAATAGGAAGTAGAGAGTTACAGTGAGGGGTGAGACCTCAGAATGGCGTGAAGTCATCAGTGGAGTCGCACAGGGTTCTGTGTTTGGACCTATCCTGTTTCTGATATACGTAAATGATCTCCCAGAGGGTATAGACGCATTCCTCTCAATGTTTGCTGACGCCGCCAAAATTATGAGAAGGACCAAGACAGAGGAGGACAGCTTGAGGCTTCAAGAAGACCTGGACAAGCTGCAGGAATGGTCGAACAAATGGATGTTAAAGTTTAACCCAAGCAAATGTAATGTAATGAAGATAGGGGTAGGAAGCAGGAGACCGGATACAAGGTATCACTTGGGAGATGAAATAATTCAAGAGTCAGAGAGAAAGACCTGGGGGTTAATATCACGCCAGACCTGTCCCCTGAAGCTCATATCAAGAGGATAATATCAGCAGCATATGCCAGGTTGGCTAACATAAGAACGGCCTTTAGAAACTTGTGTAAAGAATCTTTCAGAACATTATATACCACATATGTCAGACCAATCCTGGAGTATGCGGCTCCAGCATGGAGTCCATATCTAGTCAAGCATAAGACTAAACTGGAAAAGGTTCAATGGTTTGCCACCAGACTAGTACCCGAGCTGAGAGGTATGAGCTACGAGGAGAGACTACGGGAATTGAACCTCACTTCATTGGAAGACAGAAGAGTTAGGGGGGACATGATCACCACATTCAAGATTCTCAAGGGAATCGACAGGGTTGACAAAGATAGGCTATTTAACACAAGGGGCACACGCACTAGGGGACACAGGTGGAAACTGAGTGTCCAAATGAGCCACAGAGATATTAGAAAGAACTTTTTTAGTGTCAGAGTAGTTGACAAATGGAATGCATTAGGAAGTAATGTGGTGGAGGCTGACTCCATACACAGTTTCAAGTGTAGATATGATAGAGCCCAATAGGCTCAGGAACCTGTACACACGTTGACTGACGGTTGAGAGGCGGGACCAAAGAGCCAGAGCTCAACCCCCACAAGCACAACTAGGTGAGTACCCACACACACACACACTCTCTCACACTCTCTGACACTCTCTCTCACACACACACACACACACACACACACACACACACACACACACACACACACACAACTAGGTGAGTACAACTAGGTGAGTACACACACACACACACACACACACACACACACACACACACACACACACACACACACACACACACACACACACACACACACACACACACACTCACTCACACACACAAACACACACAGTTACGGTGAGAGGTGAGACCTCCGATTGGCGTGAAGTCACCAGTGGAGTCCCACAGGGCTCTGTACTCGGTCCTATCTTGTTTCTGATATATGTAAATGATCTCCCGGAGGGTATCGATTCATTTCTCTCAATGTTTGCGGACGATGCCAAAATTATGAGAAGGATTAAAACAGAAGAGGACTGTTTGAGGCTTCAAGAAGACCTAGACAAGCTGAAGGAATGGTCGAACAAATGATTGTTAGGGTTTAACCCAAGCAAATGTAATGTAATGAAGATAGGTGTAGGGAGCAGGAGGCCAGATACAAGGTATCATCTGGGAGAGGAAATTCTTCAGGAGTCAGAGAAAGAAAAAGACTTGGGGGTTGATATCACGCCAGACCTGTCTCCAGCAGCACATATCAAGAGGATAACATCAGCAGCATATGCCAGGCTGGCCAACATACGAACGGCATTCAGAAACTTGTGTAAAGAATCATTCAGAACTTTGTATACCACATATGTCAGGCCAATCCTGGAGTATGCAGCCCCAGCATGGCGTCCATATCTAGTCAAGGATAAGACTAAACTGGAAAAGGTTCAAAGGTTTGCACCAGACTTGAACCCGAGCTGAGAGGTATGAGCTACGAGGAGAGACTACGGGAATTAAACCTCGCTTCACTGGAAGACAGAAGAGTTAGGGGGGACATGATCACCACATTCATGATTCTGAAGGGAATTGATAGGGTAGATAAAGACAGGCTATTTAACACAAGGGGCACATGCACTAGGGGACACAGGTGGAAACTGAGTGCCCAAATGAGCCACAGAGATATTAGAAAGAAGTTTTTTAGTGTCAGAGTGGTTGACAAATGGAATGCATTAGGAAGTGATGTGGTGGAGGCTGACTCCATGCACAGTTTCAAGTGTAGATATGATAGAGCCCTATAGGCTCAGGAATCTGTACACCTGTTGATTGACGGTTGAGAGGCGGGACTAAGAAGCCAGAGCTCAACCCCCGCAAACACAGCTAGGTGAGTACACACACACACACATACACACACACGGCTTGGGCAGACGCGGTAGTCCAATCTCCCAAACCCACCTCAGCCAAGCCGTTTAAGCTCAATCACCATGAACACCTGTCGTCCACCCATACAGCACCCATCTCCTCTGATTGTATGGGTGAGCCTACATAATCATGCTTTTAGAGGCGGGTTAACCGGAAACCACACCCAGGTCTTGCGATTATCACCCTCATCCGTCATTCATCCATCTCACAACCTGTACATACACGGACGGCAAAACAAATCTATGCTTTCTAAACACCTACTTTCATTACACATACTACCCACCCCTTGAGGGAACGGGTTAACCGGAAACCCCACCCAGGTCTCGTGATTACTACCTCTCATCCATCACGTTCATCCATATGTCTTTCCATTCCAGCAATAGAATGGACGGATAGCACACCAATCTACGCTTTTTAAACATACACTTTCACCACACACATTACCCTTCCCCTGAGGGTAACAGCAAAATTGCATCAAGACCGAATAGCTTGCAATTAAACACACTCGTCCATCACACTCATCCATCCCACTTAACCTTATCTCACCCATCTCAGTGTGTAGGAGAGCCTCTACGCCACATAATCACCCATTAAAAGGCCACAGGATAACCGGAAACCACACCCGGGTCCCACGATTATCACTCCTCATCCATCTCAGCGATGGAGAGGACCCTTATTGGCATAACTCTCCCTACTCAGTTGAACGTGACCTAGGTCACGATCAGGATTCATGTGGCAGGATACTAGTATTAGTATCCTGCCACATTGCAAAATACCAGACACAAATCACTGGTAATTGCAGTGCAATGGAATTTATGATCAAAAAAGATTTCTGCAATTACATGACTACTACGGTCACGGACACGTCGTCGACCACTGATGATCGTTACAGACAGAATGTGTGTGTGTAAGAGCCTTGTAGGGCCACGTTAGGGGCCTGACGGCTGAGTGGACAGCGCTCGGGATTCGTAGTCCGAAGGGTCCGGGATCGATCCCCGGGAGAGCCGGGAACAAATGGGCAGAGTTTCTTTCACCCTGATGAGCAATAGTAGGGGTGACATGCCACAGAGGATTTTTTTTTCTGGGGGAAAAAATCCACTGTGGCATGTCAGGGTTTTCAGGTGAATATGGATAGTCACAGATTTGGAATTAAGGAATTCTTATGAGAAAAGTAATTTCTGAGATTTTAGAGGTTTGTTAAAAGTTCTTATGATGAAAATAAGTTCGTACAAGTTTGTTAAAGTTCTTATGGGAGAAATTCAAAAATCCTCTGTGGCATGTCAGGGTTTACAGGTGAATATGGATAGTCACAGATTCGGAATTAAGGAATTCTTATGAGAAAAGTAATTTCTGAGATTTTAGAACGTTTGTTAAAATTTCTTATGATGAAAATAAGTTCGTACAAATTTGTTAAAGTTCTTATGGGAGAAATTCAAAAATCCTCTGTGGCGTGTCGAGGGTTTCAGGTGAATTTGGACAGTCACAGATTCGGAATTAAGGAATTCTTATGAGGAAAATAATTTCCGAGATTTTAGAGGTTTGTTAAGTGTTCTTATGAGGAAAATAAGTATGAAAATCTTAATGAAAAATTCAGGAAAAAATCCCCTTTAGGACACAGCATTTCCAGGTAAACTCTACGGACAACCTTTGCCCATTTTCAATCACACATTTTTCAAAGATCATTTTCAGAGAATATTGTCTTAGATGTTTTGTTAAGGAAAACAGACATCTTAGCCATTACATTTAAGACAGAAAATTAGTCAAAAACCAGTTTAAGCTTAAATTCTTCTGAGTCCACTTTGTCAGCAAAATTCGTCAGAGTCCAGTTTATACCCAAAAATAATCCAATTAACAACAGAAATTCATCAGAGTCCAGTTTGTGAGCAAATTTTGCCAGAGTCCTGTAATCTGTGAAAATTATTCAGAGTTCCAATTTATACCCAAAATAATCAGAGTCCAATTAACGACAGAAATTAATCAGAGTCCAATTGAAGACCAAAATTTGTTAGAGACCACATTTTCGCTACTAGCAGTCCAATCCCCCCTGAAATTTTAAACAGTCGTATTTCAGACACAGTAAATAAGATCAAGTCAGTTACTGAGCGCCAGCTCTCGTCCCCCACCCTACTTCCCCCTCGAGTCTTTGTTAATATCCTATCAATTCCCCTGAAATTTTTACACTCTGTATTTCAGATGCAGTAAATAAGACCAACATAGTTACCGAACTCTAGCTCATGTCCTCAGCCTTAGCTCTCTCTCCTATCATCGTTAATAACTCATCAATTTCCCTGAAATTTTTACCATAGTTGTTTCAAACATAGTAAATAGGATCCAAACAATTATCAAACTCTAGCTCTTGTCCCCCACCTTAGTTCATTTGTACAAGTTCTTTAGTAACAGACTAATTTTCCCTGAAATTTGTAACTGCGGTATTTTCAGACATAGTAAAATAGTTCCGAACAATTACCAAACTGTAGCTCACGCCTGCTGCCTTAGCTCATCTGTACCTGTTACTTATTATCAGATCAATTCCCCTGAAATTTAAGATCACTATATTTCTACGTAGTAAAATAAATCAAGACATTAACCGAGTTCCATTTTCCTCTGTCTTAGATCATCAAACATAAATATATCCGATCAAGTCCCTCTCCAGCCTAACTCTTTATCAGAGTAATCACCTTACCCTTTCCCTCCCTTACCTTCTCATCCCCAATGTATCCAAACCTTCAATAATCATACTGTATTTGCATATTTTCTCTATATTCAGCTGTGTTCTTCACATTTTTTCCATGTTTTCTGTGTTCACTCCATGTTTTACAAATGTTCACAGCATGCTCAGTTCATATTTTTTCACCTGTTTTTTCTCAATTTTTCTGTTTTCTACCATTTTCCCCGTATGTTCACTATGTTCTTTGTCTTATTTTCATGTACATCATATGTTCTCTGTATAACTTTTATTCTCAGTATTCATGTTCTCAATGTTTTCTATGTTCTTCACAAGTTCATTGTTTGTATTCCCTATGTTCCTTATCATGTTTTCATGTTCTCTGTAAGTTCATATTCCCAGCATGTTCACTCTATTCATCAACTTTTTCTTACATGTTTTCTGTGTTCACCATATGTTCACTGTGTTCATTCCCTTACTTAGTCTCAATTTTTTTATGTTCTTTGTATCTTTAAACCAATTATTTCTTCCATTCAGTAACTAGTTCTTTTTTCAAATATTATCATCAGCAATACAGTTCCCCCCAACAAATTTAGTCACCTAGTTTATTTGCAAAAACTATGTCAAAGTAATTCTCGTTGTCAACTTAATAGTTCTACCAACCCTGTTCATAAACAAATCTACACTTTATTCAGTTCCAAATTTACAAAGACAAACTTTTCTTGTAACGTTCCTTAACTAAAAATCTTTTTCCAATCAACTAAAACATAGACACTTTCCTCATTTCTCAACTAAACTTATTATCCAATCAACTAAAAATAGTCAGAATTAGCCTCGTTCAACACAGTTCTTAACTAAAATAACCTTTCACTTCGCTAAAAAAAATAGTCAAGGAAACTTCTTTCAACGCTTTCGTAACTAAAATTATATGTCGTAATGTACGAAAAAAAGGCCAAAGATATCTATCATCGCTGTTCTTAACTGACATTTATACTTTGTGGAGCACTAAATAGTCACTGTCATCATATTTTTCATGTCTTTCCTCAGCTAAAATAGTCATATTCATCATTGTTCCTAACTAAAATTATATGTCGTTAAGTAAGAAATATAGTCAAAGACACTCTTCGAGACATCAAGGACTTACTCAAAGACATCAAATTTGCACTCAAAGACATCCTTTGAGACATCAAAAACATCCTTTAAGACTTCAAGGGCACTCTTCGAGATATCAAAGACACTCTCAAACACTCAAAAATTTACTCGCATCCTCAAAGTTATTCTCAGAGTCATCAAAAAGTTAATCTCAGTCATCAAATGTTATTCTCTAAGTAACTTAGAGAAAATTCGTTCATCAGAAAAACTTTCTAAGACATCTTCGTTCATTAAAGTTAATCTCAGAGGCATAAAAGTTATTCTCAGAGCTAACAAAATTATTCTCGATGTCATCAAAAAGTATTTTCTCGTTCATCAAAGTTAATCTCAGAGTTAACAAAGGTAATCTGTAACTCACTCTCGTACATCAAAGTTGTTTCAAAGACATCAAAGTTATTCTCAGAGTTATCCAAAGATATTCTCATGTCCACAAAAGTTATTCTGAGCTATCAAAGTTAATCTCAGACATCTTCGTTCATTAAAGTTATTCTCAGAGACATCTAAAGTTATTCTCAGAGACATCTAAAGTTATTCTCTAAGACATCAAAGTTAATCTCAGACATCTTCATTCATAAAAGTTATTCTCAGTCATGAAATGTTATTCTCTAAGTAACTTTCCGTTCATCAAAGATATTCTCTCTTAGCCATCAATGTTCTTCTCTAAGACATAAAAATTTATTCTCTATGTCATCAAAAAGTTATTCTCTGAGCTAACAAAATGCTACTCATGTTCTCAAAGACATTCTCAAAGTCATCAAAGTTATTCTAAGAGCTAACAAAAGTTATTCTCAGAGTCACCTTCGTTCTTCAGAGAAACTTTCCAAAACATCTTTGTTCATCAAAGTTATTCTCGGAGTCATCAAAAGGTATTCTCTAACTAACTTTTGACCATTAAAGTTAATGTCTATGTTATAAAAGTTATTCTCAGAGACATCTAAAGTTAATCTTGCTTATCAAAGTTGTTCTCTAAGACATAAAAGTTATTCTCAGAGTCATCAAAGTTGTTCTCTAAGACATCAATGTTGTTCTCTAAGACATCAAAGATGTTCTCTAAATCATAAAAGTTAATCTCTAAGTCACCTTCGTTCAATAGAGAAACTTTCCAATCCATCTTCGTTGATCAAAGTTATTCTCAGAGTCATCAAAGTTATCTCTAATTCACCTTCGTTCTCCAAAAAGTTGTTCTCTAAGACACCTTCGTTCATCAAAGAAACTCTCCTTCTTCCATCATGTTATTCTTTGAGACATCTTCAGTCATAAAATTTCTCTCCAAAATGTAACTAGTTCAGCTTTTCATACCAAACCTGCACTTCTGTTAAAATACATTTTCTTAGTCACTTTATCCTAAAACTGTTCTCTGAACTACACTGTTCAAACCTACGTAACCTATCCTCTCCACCCAATGTTACTTAGTTAACGTAACGTTCCTAAACCTAACTTTACCTATCTTAACATAACTTACCTTACCTTACCTATCTTACCTAACTTTACCTATCCTAACATAACTTACCTTACCTTACCTATCCTAACATAACTTACCTTACCTTACCTATCTTACCAACTTACCTAACCTAACCTAACTTATCCTGCTTAACCTAACTTACCTACATTTACCTAACTTAACCTGCTTAACCTAACTTTACCTATCCTAACTTAACTTACCTTACCTTACCTATCTTACCTAACTTAACCTGCGTAACCTAACTTTACCTATCCTAACTTAACTTACCTTACCTTACCTATCTTACCTAACTTACCTAACTTAACCTGTATAACCTAACCTGCTTAACCTAACTTACCTTACCTTACTTATCATACCTAACTTAACCTAACTTATCCCGCTTAACCTAACTTACCTACATTACCTAACTTAATCTGCTTAACCTAACTTACCTTACCTTACCTATGTTACCTATCTTACCTAACTTAACCTAACTTATCCTGCTTAACCTAACTTACCTACATTACCTAACATAACCTGCTTAACCTAACTTTACCTATCCTAACTTAACTTACCTTACCTTACCTACCTTACCTAACTCACCTGACTTAACCTAACTTATCCTGCTTAACCTAACTTACCTACCTTACCTAACTTAACCTGCTTAACCTAACTTACCTACCCTACCTAACTTATCCTGCTTAACCTAACTTACCTTACCCAACTTAACCTGCTTAACCTAACTTACATAACTTAACCTAACCTAACCTGCTTAACCTAACTTACCTTACCTTACCTATCTTACTTAACTTACCTAACTTAACCTAACTTATCCTGCTTAACCTAACTTACCTACCTTACCTAACTTAACCTGCTTAACCTAACCTACCTACCCTACCTAACTTAACCTGCTTAACCTAACTTACCTAACATAACCTGCTTAACCTAACTTACGTAACTTATCTTACCTATCCTAACCTAACCTAACTTGCTTTACCTAACTTAATCTTACATTCCCAAACTGATGTATCCTAACTTATCTAGTCCAACCAGACATGATCTAACTTACATAATTATTCCTGCTTGTCTTTTTGTGTTTCGTCAATCATTGTCTCATAATCATTTACTCATTTCAAGGGTTAATTTCTCAAATGGACATTTTTTGCATTTCAAGTGTTATTTGTTTAAGATTGGGTGTTTAACCATTTCAAAGGATTTTGTTATATATGGGAATTTACTCGTTTCAAGGGCTAATTTCTCAAATGGTCATTTTTGCAGATCAAGGGTTATTTGTTAAAGTTCATCAAGTTGCTCATAAGTTGTATTTATTATGTTTGTTATCATTTATTCTTATTCCCCAACCCCTTAACCTAACCTCTTGTAATCTTAGTGTATTTAGTAGGTTCTATCATATGTTCTTATTCCCCAACCCTTTAACCTAACCTTTCAGATGTAGTTTATTGTGTTTTTGACGTATTTGTTGAATATATTATCCTTTTCAAAACCTTTCAGATGTAGTTTTGTTTCTCCTTTGTATATTTTTACCCAAACCCACCATCCCACTTAACCTTCTTTCCTTCTTTTACTTTGTTTCTCCTACTCCTTCTAACCCCCCTTTCTATCTCTCTCCCTTATTCTCTCTCTTCCTCCCCCTCTCTCTCGCTCATTTGCTCAAATGCTCTCTTCTTTCTCAAATTTAAGTCTTAATGCTCCCATTCTCTCACCCTCATTCACTTAGTTTTTCTTTTTCTCAAATTCAAGTCTTAGTGCTCCCATGCTCTTCCTCCCCCTCTCTCTTACTCTTTTCTCCTCGTTTCATGCTCTCACTCCCTTGCTCTCTTGTTTTTTCTCAATTTCAAGTCTTAGTAGATCTGATTCTTTACTATTGTAATTTTATTATTACTAAGATAAAGAATGAACTTATATGTGAAAACATATATGAGAAAATTTTCTCGAAAACTAGACTTTCTCTATGAGAAAGAAGAGAGCATTTGAGCAAATGAGTGAGAGAGAGGGGGAGGAAAAGAGAGAATAAGGGAGAGAGATAGAAAGGGGGGTTGGGCTAGATAAGTTAGGATACATCAGTTTGGGAATGTAAGATTAAGTTAGGTTAGGTTAGGATAGGTAAGATAAGTTATATAAGTTAGGTTAAGCAGGTTATGTTAGGTAAGTTAGGTTAAGCAGGTTAAGTTAGGTAGGGTAGGTAAGTTAGGTTAAGCAGGTTAAGTTAGGTAAGGTAGGTTAAGCAGGTTAAGTTAGGTAAGGTAGGTAAGTTAGGTTAAGCAGGGTAAGTTAGGTTAAGTTAGGTAAGTTAGGTAAGATAGGTAAGGTAAGGTAAGTTAGGTTAAGCAGGTTAGGTTAGGTTAAGTTATGTAAGTTAGGTTAAGCAGGTTAAGTTAGGTAAGGTAAGGTAAGTTAGGTTAAGCAGGATAAGTTAGGTAGGGTAGGTAAGTTAGGTTAAACAGGTTAAGTTAGGTAAGTTAGGTTAAGCAGGAGAAGTTAGGTTAAGTCAGGTGAGTTAGGTAAGGTAGGTAAGGTAAGGTAAGTTAAGTTAGGATAGGTAAAGGTAGGTTAAGCAGGTTATGTTAGGTAATGTAGGTAAGTTAGGTTAAGGGGGCGTTATTCACAAAATATGCAAAAAATGAAAACTCGTTCAATTTCAATCAAACTTTTTTGACAAGTTGTATATGAAAAGGGTTTCATTTGGTCCAAGTCTCAGCATCGTAGCATAAATAGGAAGGATGAAAAAAATATTGAATTATGTGTCAAAAATTTTCAAAAATGGTCAAAAAAGATTATCAAACAAAAATGTCAACTGAAATCATGTCTATGACTCACAGGTATCACAATAGCATATATTAAAAACAAATTATAATTAGTTTTATTAACAAAAAATTTAGTTAAAAAAAAAAAAGTCAAATTTCACTTTTTTTTTTTTTTTAATTTTATCTCTCTCTTTTGTTTATGGGGCGATTTGCATGAAACTTATACACCTGACTGCACGTAAGCCTATCTGTAAGGGTGCCAATTTTGGAGGAAATTGGTTGATGTCAACTTCAGCCACAGAGGGCAACACCTTAGACTTTATTTTTTACTTACTTGAAAGTTTATGTTACTTGAACGTGAATATCTTTTTCATTTTTTATGCAATTTACATGAAACTTACACATTATATATAAAGTTTATGTCTCTAAAATCGTTTGCAAATGTTTTTATCTTGAGTTCTTTATTGACTTTATAATAGCAATAAACATGATATATTTGCATAATTTTTGGGGGGAACTTAGACTATTTGTATTAGAAAAACTAAAGACGTTTTGGAAAATCTTTTGCTAGAGATCCTTTATTATATGTTAATGTGTCAGAAAAGTGTCATAGAATGATTATATCTGAAAGGTGTGGTTGCAAATTTACACTTGAAAATGTGTAAAATTCGTTGAAAAAAATTAAAAAATTAAAAATCTCCCTTACTATTTAGGCTACAGTGCTGAAACTTCGAACAATTGTAGCCCTTTTCATATACAACTAGACAAAAATAATGGTTGACACTAAACAGCAACTTTATGATACCCGAATAACGCCCCCTTAAGCAGGATAAGTTAGGTTAAGTTAGGTAAGATAGGTAAGATAGGAAAGGTAAGGTAAGTTAGGTTAAGCAGGTTAAGTTAGGTAATGTAGGTAAGTTAGGTTAAGCAGGATAAGTTAGGTAAGTTAGGTAAGATAGGTAAGGTAAGGTAAGTTAGGTAAGATAGGTAAGGTAAGGTAAGTTAGGTTAAGCAGGTTAGATTATACAGGTTAAGTTAGGTAAGTTAGGTAAGATAGGTAAGGTAAGGTAAGTTAAGTTAGGATAGGTAAAGTTAGGTTACGCAGGTTAAGTTAGGTAAGATAGGTAAGGTAAGGTAAGTTAGGATAGGTAAAGTTAGGTTAAGCAGGTTAAGTTAGGTAAATGTAGGTAAGTTAGGTTAAGCAGGATATGTTAGGTTAGGTTAGGTAAGTTCTTAAGATAGGTAAGGTAAGGTAAGTTATGTTAGGATAGGTAAGGTAAGGTAAGTTATGTTAGGATAGGTAAAGTTAGGTAAGATAGGTAAGGTAAGTTATGTTAGGATAGGTAAAGTTAGGTTTAGAACATTACGTTAACTAAGTAACATTGGGTGGAGAGCATAGGTTACGTAGGTTTGAACAGTGTAGTTCAGAGAACAGTTTTAGGGTAAAGTGACTAAGAAAATATATTTTAACAGAAGTGCAGGTTTGGTATGAAAAGCTGAACTAGTTACATTTTGGAGAGAAATTTTATGACTGAAGATGTCTTAAAGAATAACATGATGGAAGAAGGAGAGTTTCTTTGATGAACGAAGGTGTCTTAGAGAACAACTTTTTTGGAGAACGAAGGTGAATTAGAAATAACTTTGATGACTCTGAGAATAACTTTGATCAACGAAGATGGATTGGAAAGTTTCTCTATTGAACGAAGGTGACTTAGAGATTAACTTTTATGATTTAGAGAAAATCTTTGATGTCTTAGAGAACAACATTGATGTCTTAGAGAACAACTTTGATGACTCTGAGAATAACTTTTATGTCTTAGAGAACAACTTTGATGAGCAAGATTAACTTTAGATGTCTCTGAGAATAACTTTTATAACATAGAAATTAACTTTAATGAACAAAAGTGAGTTAGAGAATACCTTTTGATGACTCCGAGAATAACTTTGATGAACAAAGATGTTTTGGAAAGTTTCTCTGAAGAACGAAGGTGACTCTGAGAATAACTTTTGTTAGCTCTTAGAATAACTTTGATGACTTTGAGAATGTCTTTGAGAACATGAGTAGTATTTTGTTAGCTCAGAGAATAACTTTTTGATGACATAGAGAATTGCTTTTTATGTCTTGGAGAAGAACATTGATGGCTTAGAGAGAATATCTTTGATGAACGGAAAGTTACTTAGAGAATAACATTTCATGACTGAGAATAACTTTTATGAACGAAGATGTCTGAGATTAACTTTGATGTCTTAGAGAATAACTTTAGATGTCTCTGAGAATAACTTTTATGAACGAAGATGTCTGAGATTAACTTTGATAGCTGAGAATAACTTTTGTGGACATGAGAATATCTTTGGATAACTCTGAGAATAACTTTGATGTCTTTGAAACAACTTTGATGTACGAGAGTGAGTTAGAGATTACCTTTGTTAACTCTGAGATTAACTTTGATGAACGAGAAAATACTTTTTGATGACATCGAGAATAATTTTGATAGCTCTGAGAATAACTTTTATGCCTCTGAGATGAACGAAGATGTCTTAGAAAGTTTTTCTGATGAACGAAAGGCTACTTAGAGAATAACATTTGATGACTGAGATTAACTTTTTGATGACTCTGAGAATAACTTTGAGGATGCGAGTAAATTTTTGAGTGTTTCAGAGTGTCTTTGATATCTCGAAGAGTGCCCTTGAAGTCTTAAAGGATGTTTTTGATGTCTCAAAGGATGTCTTTGAGTGCAACTTTGATGTCTTTGAGTAAGTCCTTGATGTCTCGAAGAGTGTCTTTGACTATTTTTCTTACTTAACGACATATAATTTTAGTTAGGAACAATGATAAATATGACTATTTTAGCTGAGGAAAGACATGACAAATATGATGACAGTGACTATTTAGTGCTCCACAAAGTATAAATGTCAGTTAAGAACAGCGATGATAGATATCTTTGGCTATTTTTTCGTACTTGACGACATATAATTTTAGTCACGAAAGCGTTGAAAGAAGTTTCCTTGACTATTTTTTTTAGTGAAGTGAAAGGTTATTTTAGTTAAGAACTGTGTTGAACGAGGCTAATTTTGACTATTTTTAGTTGATTGGATAATAAGTTTAGTTGAGAAATGACGAAAGTGTCTATGTTTTAGTTGATTGGCGAAAGATTTTTAGTTAAGGAACGTTACAAGAAAAGTTTGTCTTTGTAAATTTGGAACTGAATAAAGTGTAGATTTGTTTAACAACAGGGTTGGTAGAACTATTAAGTTGACTACGAGAATTACTTTGACATAGTTTTTGCAAATAAACTGGGTGACTAAATTTGTTGGGGGGAACTGTATTGCTGATGATAATATTTGAAAAAAGAACTAGTTACTGAATGGAAGAAATAATTGGTTTAAAGATACAAAGAACATAAAAAAATTGAGACTAAGTAAGGGAATGAACACAGTGAACATATGGTGAACACAGAAAATATGTAAGAAAAGTTGATGAATAGAGTGAACATGCTGGGAATATGAACTTACATAGAACATGATAAGGAACATAGGGAATACAAACAATGAACTTGTGAAGAACATAGAGAACATGAATACTGAGTATAAAAGTTATACAGATAACATATGATGTACATAAAAACAAACAAAGAACATAGTGAACATACGGGGAAAATGGTAGAAAACAGAAAAAATTGAGAAAAACAGGTGAAAAAATATGAACTGAGCATGCTGTGAACATTTGTAGAACATGAAGTGAACACAGAAAACATGGAAAAAATGTGAAGAACACAGCTGAATATAGAGAAAATATGCAAATACAGTATGATTATTGAAGGTTTGGATACGTTGGGGATGAGAAGGTAAGGGAGGGAAAGGGTAAGGTGATTACTCTGATAAAGAGTTAGGCTGGAGAGGGACTTGATCAGATATATTTATGTTTGATGATCGAAGACAGAGGAAAATGGAACTCGGTTAATGTCTTGATTTATTTTACTACGTAGAAATATAGTGATCTTAAATTTCAGGGGAATTGATCTGATAATAAGTAACAGGTACAGATGAGCTAAGGCAGCGGGCGTGAGCTACAGTTTGGTAATTGTTCGGAACTATTTTACTATGTCTGAAAATACCGCAGTTACAAAATTCAGGGAAAATTAGTCTGTTACTAAAGAACTTGTACAAATGAACTAAGGTGGGGGACAAGAGCTAGAGTTTGATAATTGTTTGGATCCTATTTACTATGTTTGAAACAACTATGGTAAAAATTTCAGGGAAATTGATGGGTTATTAACGAAGATAGGAGAGAGAGCTAAGGCTGAGGACATGAGCTAGAATTCGGTAACTACGTTGGTCTTATTTACTGCGTCTCAAATACAGAGTGTAAAAATTTCAGGGGAATTGATAGGATATTAACAAAGACTCGAGGGGGAAGTAGGGTGGGGGACGAGAGCTGGCACTCAGTAACTGACTTAATCTTATTTACTGTGTCTGAAATATGACTGTTTAAAATTTCAGGGGGGATTGGACTGCTAGTAGCGAAAATGTGGTCTCTAACAAATTTTGGTCTTCAATTGGACTCTGATTAATTTCGATCATGAACTGGACTCTGAATATTTTTGCCACAAAGCTCTATTTTTGCTCTGACGAATTTCTGTCGGTAATTGGACTCTGATTATTTTGGGTATAAACTGGAACTCTGAATAATTTTCACAGTTTACAGGACTCTGGCGAAATTTGCTCACAAACTGGACTCTGTTAATTTTCAGGGTAAAACTTGACTCTGATTATTTTCAGCATAAACTGGACTCTAATGAAGTAAGTAAGTAATTACCAAAAGAAGGCACCAAACTGGGAAGGCTATGTAGCACCATCAAATGCGCAAAATAATCAGAGGGCGCTAAATATCACGAAGGATGCCAATACGAGAACAAAAACGCATAAGGCGAACGATATCAAAAGTATCCGAGTCACCAAGAATTCTATTGAGGGACAGGTGACCGCGAGGGGCGGTCGGAAAGCAAGACACACGCTCGTCCTGGAAGTCAGGACATTCAAGAAGGACATGCACGACCGTAAGAGGGACAATGCAACTAGGACAATAAGGAGCAGGGCGGCGCTCCATCAAGTGACCATGGGTTAAGCGAGTATGGCCAATACGCAATCTCACCAGAGCTGTTTCCCACCGCCGGTTACGGTGGAAGGAGGACGGCCACGAGGAAACACAACATATAAGAGTACGTAGCTTGTTACCAGTAGGAGGCAACCAAGAAGCCTGCCAATGGGTAAGGACTGAGAAATGGATAACCGGGTAAAAGTCGGAATACGGAACGTCGTTACGAGAGATGGGACAAGAGCGGACAGCTTCCTTGGCGGCAGCATCCGCACGCTCATTTAAAGACACACCAATATGGCTGGGAACCCAACAAAACTCAACCGACTTAAATTTACTGTGAACAAGAAACAGCCAATGCTGGATCTCGACAACAATTGGATGAACCGGATTAAAGGACCCGAGAGCCATGAGGGCACTACGAGAGTCAACAACAACTACAAAGGAGGACTGACAACGAGAAAGCAGGAGACGAAGAGCATAGAGAATAGCTTAGAGTTCCGCTCTAAAGATGCTAGTCTCCGGAGGTTAGCGACACATATAAGTGCGATCAGGAAAAACAACAGAGTAACCAACACCGTCCGCCGACTTAGACCCATCGGTGAAGACAGAAACGGAGCGGGAGTGAGAAGAAAAGTGCTCAAGGAAAAGGCGTTTTAGAACTGTAGGAGGGGTAAAAGCTTTAGTGATACGGGTCAAGGAAGTACAAAACCGCGGAAGAGGGACTCTCCACGGGGGCAAAGAAGGAGCAACATGAGGAGAAACATTAGAAATACGAACGGAAAGAGAATCCTGGAGGCGAGATAACCGGACAGAAAGAGGGAGCTGGTGAAGAGGAACAGGAACCGCAGGAAGGGTAAAAGTTAAAGCACGACAGAGGCGAGAGGAAGGATGTTGTAAGGACCGCGCAAGATAGCGAAGACAGTAGCGATCACGGCGGCCCTGGAGAGACAGGAAGTCAGTGTCAACATACAAGCTAAGGACGGGAGTCGAACGAAAGGCACAAGAACTGAGGCGCAACCTAGTATGGTGCAAAGCATCAAGACGGCGAAGAGTAGAAGGAGAAGCAGACGAGTAAGCAGGGCAACCATAATCGAGCTTAGACAGGACAAGAGAGGAATGTAAAGCAAGGAGAGTGCGCCTATCTGCTCCCCAAGAAGTATGGGACAAGACCCGAAGGAGGGTAAGGGCCTTAGAGCACTCAACACGAAAGTAAGAGATATGGGGAGACCAAGACAAACGAGTGTCAAGGAATAACCCCAAAAGCTTTACGGAATCTTTGTATTCAAGGGGATGACCATAAAGTGACAAAGAGGGACGAAGAACAACCCGTTTCCGCGTAAAAGTCATGGCACAAGTCTTAGAAGAAGAGAACTTGAAGCCATGATCGGTGGCCCAAGACGACACAGCATCAATTGCAAGTTGAAGCCGGCGCTGAAGGAGAGGCGAATCATCACCCTGACAGCAAAGGGTAAGATCATCGACATAGAGAGCGGAGAAGACACCAGAAGGAAGAGAAGAAAGAAGACCATTGAGGGCAATCAGAAAAAGAGTAGTGCTCAGAACACTTCCCTGGGGCACACCTTGGTATTGCTGAAAAGAGGCAGTGAGCGCGGTACCAAGGCGCACCCGAAAGGAACGACGGGAGAGGAAGCTGCGGAGAAAGAGAGGGAGACGACCACGAAGGCTAAAAGAATGAAGTTGAGATAGAATATGATATCTCCAAGTGGTGTCGTAAGCCTTTTCCAGGTCAAAAAGGACGGCAACAACGGAGGTCTTCGCAGCAAAAGCAGTACGAATATAGACCTCCAAGTTCACCAGGACATCTGTCGTGCTGCGGCACTTGTGGAAACCAAATTGAGAAGGGGAGAGGAGGTGATGGTGTTCCAGGATTCACATCAGACGAACGTTAACCATACGTTCAAAGAGTTTGCAGACACAACTTGTGAGAGCAATAGGGCGAAAGTCCTTAGGGGAAGTACCCAGAGACCCCGGATTGCGAACAGGGAGGACAACGGCATCGAGCCAGTCCTCAGGGACTGACGACGACTCCCAGATCCGATTATACAGACTCAGTAAATACTGAGACGTGCACGGAGGGAGATGGAGAAGCACCTCATAATAAATACCATCGGAGCCCGCCGCCGTAGAACCGCAGAGGGCCAGGGCAGAACGAAGTTCAGAGAGAGAGAAGGGATCATTATAGGGAAGGTGAAGACGAGTGCAGAAATCTAAAGGACGAGACTCAAGGACAGGTTTACGAAGAAGAAAAGATTGGGGAAGATGAAGACCAGAGCTAACAGAAGAAAAGTTGGAACCCAGTACGGAAGCGACCTGCAACGGGTCCGCCACAAGAGTATCATGGAGGTGAAGGACCGGTGAAACATCGGGAACGAATTTACCCGCTATCTTGCGGATACGCTTGCAGATCTGGGCCAGAGGAGTTTCGGACGTAATTGTTGAGACATAAGACGCCCAACAGTCACGTTTAGCCGTACGGATGGCCCTACGGGCCACCGCACTCGCTTTCCGAAAGAAAAGAAAAGAATCGGTCGTCTGCCTACGGCGGTGCCTCTTCCAGGCTGCATGCTTACAGTGGACAGCCCGAGCACAGTCCGCATTCCACCAGGGAACGCACTTCCGTGGACCCCGGGAGGAAGAGCGAGGGATAGAGCGGAGGGCAGCGTTGAAGACAGTGTCATGAAAAAGGAGGAGAGCGCGAGAGAGAGGCAGAAGGGAGAGGTCAGAGAGAGTAGCACTGAGGGAAAATAGGGTCCAGTCCGCCTTAGCAAACTGCCACCTAGGGAAAGAGAGGGAAGGGCGAAAAGAGAAAAAGGAAACAAGGATGGGGAAATGATCACTTCCATGGAGGTCATCAAGAACCTGCCACGTGAAATCTAAGTAAAGAGAAGAAGAGCAGAGAGAAAGATCAAGACAAGAAAGGGTGCGAGTCCGAGAGTCCAAATGAGTGGGCTCACCAGAATTCAGAAGAGACAGGGAAGAAGAGAGGAAAAACGGCTCAAGAAGGCGACCCCGGGTATTCGTCAGAACGTCACCCCAAAGAGAATGACGACAATTGAAGTCACCCAGCAGGAGCACAGGCTCCGGCAAGGAGTCTAGGAGGTGTTTCAAATCAGGAAGAGAAAGTGGGACACTCGGGGGGAGATAAATGGAACAAACAGTGTACCATTTCCCCACAAAGATACGAGCAGCAGAACAATGGAGAGGCGAAGGAAAAAGTAAAGGCACAAAGGGAACATCAGCACGAATCAAAAGAGCAGAAGAATTAGAAGCCCCAGCAACAGCTGGGGGGGGGAGAGAAAGGAATAGCCACGAAAACGACCAGGACGAGCACCAAGCATCGGCTCCTGGAGACAGACACAAAGGGGCGAAAACCGCGAAATCAGAAGTTGGAGTTCGAGGAAATTAGCGTAATAACCTCGAACGTTCCATGGAAGAATGGACAACGACGAGAAGAGAAAGGACAAAAACAGAGAACAGGGAAGAAACAAAGGCGAAAGAGCAACAGAGCACGTTAAAGAATATCAGGGTCGGGATCAGGGTCAGCAAAGTCAGGGTTAGGGGGCATGGGTAAACTGAGCAAAGACGGAGGGAAGGAAACGGGAGAACAGATCAGAGGTGGGCGGGCGGGGTCCGTAGGAGGAGGAGGAAGAGGAGGAGACAACGGAGAGGAGCAGGCAAGGACAGCAGCAGGAAGAGGAGGGGTAGAAAGAGTGGAGTGTACCTCAGCAAGGGCAGCAACTGAGAGGGAAGCGGGGGCTAAAGAAACCTCCATAGCAGGAACAGGAGGCGCAACCACCGAAATGGGAGGGGAAGGAGCGAGAGAGGCAGAAGTAGGGGCCGAGGAAGAAAGCGAAACCTTCTTACCCGCCGGGGAGGAGGAAGGAGAGGAGCCAGGTTTACGCTTCTGACGTAAAGAGACAGGTGTTCCAGCAACCACGTACTGGGCAACGGATTCTAGCGTCTCAACAGGAGAAGCTGAACGAGAGCACACATGACGGCCGTTTGGAGAGCGATGGACATCAGCCCGCACCGACAGGCGGCGGGGAGAGTCAAGAGACGGAGGGGAAGGATGGGAAGGAGGAACGGAGGGAGACGAGGAAGAAGACACAGGAGACACGACAGACCGGGTAGAAGGAAGGGGAACCCCAGACAGAGGACCAGGAGGAGGATCCTTCGGGAGAGAACCCAAAGGAACAGAGGAGGGGGCAGTGGGTGCATCAGGGTCCAAGGCCCGGAAACGGTTGTGAGTCTGAGGAAGGCGGGAAGGACGAGGAGAGGAAGAGCGCAACATGCGAGCATAAGAGATATTAGCATAAGGCGGGAGCCGGCGAACCTGGCGTCTCGCCTCAGGAATAAAATAAACGCTCCCGGTGCTTCAAGTTGAGGACGGCTGCCTCAAGCTTGTAATGGACACACGCACGGGAGAAGGCAGGATGGGCCTCACCGCAGTTGAGGCAACGAGCCTGGGGAGAAGTGCACTCCGACTTAGAGTGACCTTCGCCACCACACAAAGGACAGAGAGAGACAGTCCCGGAGCAGCGGAGGGCACCATGCCCAAACCTCCAGCACTTGTTGCAGAGCCGTGGAGAAGGAATGTACTCCTAGACAGAGCACCTGGCACCAGCAAGAATGACAGAGGATGGAAGGGTCCTACAATCAAAGGTAATCTTCACAACCCGGAGGGGTTGACGGCGACTACCACGAGGGGGACGAGTAAACGTGTCGACCTGGAGAATAGAATGGCCCTGGGCAGCAAGTATATGTCGAATATCATCGTGGCAGTCGCGCAGGTCCCGAACACCGGTCGCAACATGGGGCGGGAGCAAAATAGTGCCAACACTGGCATTCAACTGAGCGTTCTTCGAGACCCGAACAGGGGTCTCGCCAAGGCAGGATAAGGCAGCCAAGCGGGAAGCAGCATCCTGAGATGGAGCAGCAACGACACGTGTACCGAGACGAGTGGGGTTGAAAGTAATGGAGGCATCCACGGGATCAACGAGATGTCGATGGAGGGAGAAATCGTCAGGAGGCGCAGAATCAAGAGGGAGGAGATCAAAATATTTGGCCCACGAAGTGGGACCAAACAAGGCTTGATAGGTAGCAGAACTGGAAGAATCGAGCGAGGGCGGCCGTGACGAGGACGGCGGTGAGAACCCCCAGAGAGAGAGGGGTTAAAAGGCGCAGTAGTTACAACTAGAGAAGGAGTCGCGCCAGGGGACGAGGTAGTCACCACTGGGGGCTTGGGGCTCGACCCAACCACAGAGGAGGGAGGGGAGCCAAGGGAAGGAGTCAGAGAGGCCAAAGGAAGAGCAAGGTTGGGGCCCAATGCAGCGGAGGCTACAGAGCCCGGTCTTCCAATACGGACCGACTCGGGGGCTTGGTCGCCCACCCCACGAGCCTGAGAAGGTAAACCAGAAGCAGCCGAAACAGGGGTTATCATCATTACGAAAAGAAGAATTCATTCACGAATGTGCCCCCACACCCACCATGGAGCCACAATTAGAGGCAGGACACCCAACAAGAAGCTATCGCCGATCTTGCCGGGGCCTCCTAGGGGTGCGTCGTGAGTATACACCCCACAAACACCACCTTAAGAAACCGACAGTCCATCGAGATCGGGTTCAGTGACGAAAGGGGGATTGACAATAAAAGGTTCCCCTCGCTCTCGTCGTCGGGTACTGCAGTTCTACGGGTGCAAGAGTATGCCTCCTCAAGCACCCAGGCGTCAAAATAGAAGAAGTCCAAGGGAAGAACCAGAACGAGCAAAAGGTCGGCAGGAAAAATCAAGCAGATAGGAGAAGAGGGGGGAGAAAAACAAAACAGAAGGAAAAGGAAAAGATGCCCAGCAGAATTGGAGAGGACGGCAGCAGGAGCACAAGGCTAGAAAAGGACAGAGGACTGTCCCAAGGAGCATCACACTCCGACAGCCGCCCACTAAGCCCCCACACGGCGACAACGAGCTGAGCGGGGAGGGGGGACTCTGATGAAATTTGTGCTTTAAACGGTCTCTGAATAATTTTGCTAACAAAGTGGACTCTGAAGAATTTAAGCTTAAACTGGTTTTTGACTAATTTTCTGTCTTAAATGGATAGTCACTAGATGTCTGATGGCTAAGATGTCTGTTTTCCTTAACGAAACGTCTAAGACAATATTCTCTGAAAATGCTCTTTGAAAAATGTGTGATTGAAAACGGGCAAAGGTTGTCCGTAGAGTTTACCTGGAAATGCTGAGTCCTAAAGGGGATTTTTTCCTGAATTTTTCATTAAGATTTTCATACTTATTTTCCTCATAAGAACACTTAACAAACATCTAAAATCTCGGAAATTATTTTCCTCATAAGAATTCCTTAATTCCGAATCTGTGACTGTCCAAATTCACCTGAAACCCTCGACACGCCACAGAGGATTTTTGAATTTCTCCCATAAGAACTTTAACAAACTTTTACGAACTTATTTTCATCATAAGAACTTTTAACAAACCTCTAAAATCTCAGAAATTACTTTTCTCATAAGAATTCCTTAATTCCGAATCTGTGACTATCCATATTCACCTGAAAACCCTGACATGCCACAGAGGATTTTTGAATTTCTCCCATAAGAACTTTAACAAACTTGTACGAACTTATTTTCATCATAAGAACTTTTAACAAACCTCTAAAATCTCAGAAATTACTTTTCTCATAAGAATTCCTTAATTCCAAATCTGTAACTTTCCATATTCACCTGAAAACCCTGACATGCTACAGAGGATTTTTTCCCCCAGAAAAAAAAATCCTCTGTGGCATGTCATCCCTACTACTATGAGCCTGTTCACCTAGCAGTAAATAGATACCTGGGAGTTAGACAGTTGCTATGGGCTGCCTCCTAGTGGTAGTGTGTGGAAAAAAAATAGCTTGACAGTTGAGAGACGGGCCTAAAGAGCCACAGCTCAACCCTCGCAAGCACAACTAGGTGAGCACGTGTTATTTTATGGAGGAAACCAGTGTAAGGCGGACCTCACTTACACAGCTGGAGTGGGTGGTTTACTGAAGTATGCTAATAACATATGTGACTACTAGTAAGACTGTGTCACTTGTGGAGTCTTAGAGCAAGTGATTGCCAGTGAAGCAGTGATGCATCATTAGTTACAATTGCTGTAAAGTTTGTCCCAAGAGCTGTGTGTGGGACTTATTGGGGTGATCTTCGTATAAGGTCGCATTATCGAGGTCAAGTGACACGTAAGGTAATCTATCCCAGGGTGGACAAGTGTGGGTCCACGAGAGTGTCACTCAGAGCACGTGGGTCCCCAGTGGGTGTAACCTTACCCACGTGCACACTGTGATTATTGTGGCTGTGCAAAAGCTAGATCTTTGGACGGTTGTGTTGGAATGATAGACCAGCTCCCATTGGGCAATAATTGTTTCTCCTTTGACGTGGAATCCAAAGGGTTAACATCAGTGTGTAGGGACTTCACCGTGAATGATCAGCTTGAGGTTTGAGCTTTACTCAGCTTTATCTAGGATATTTAGGGTCGCGCTCCCTCTCTGCAAGGAAAATATAGCTAGTCATCAAAATCTACATAATTCACTATCTGAGTAGCCACAGGTCGCCTAAAGCCAACAACATCGTCAGTGAATGCATGGTTGCGTATGTAAAGCGTTGTAAACGTGAGTATAAAGGGCCTCTTTGGTGATTAATAATCACCAACTTTCTAATTGGTGATTATTGATCCAATCTCGGAGAGTATATCTTGCAATGAGCTCTCTCTGTGCCTGGATACATTGAGATTGTGGAAAGGTCATGGTGATGGTTATGGTCGTTTAGGACGTTGTTTAAAGGTCAAGGTGTCACGCTTGGTTAAGATGAACAGGTTTCGACACTCCAAAGGGGCGTGTCACGTGACATGTTGGGTGACTGCCATGAGTGTAAGGTTATGTAACACATGTCAGTTCGGATTGTTACCATCATGTCCAATAACAGTGTTTGGGTGACAAAGAAAGTGTTGTGATTGATTAAATACTTTGTGGAGTCTCAGTGATAAGTTAAATTGCAATGATAAGTTAAATTGCAATGATAAGTTAAATTGCAGTGATAAGTTAGATTTTCATAGATTTCGATTTATTTTCGTTTTGATTTAATTATTTTGTGTGATATTGCATTGGAATTGAGCTGTGTTGTTTACCATACCATTTATTTCGAAAGTATAAGTATAGATGCCACTCCTGTGACAGATAAAAACACTCTCTTTTTAAATTAAGAAACAGTGCCATCTGTTGCACGTAAGAGCAACACGCTATACTAAATATGTTACGATTCCATTTCAATGTTTCTGACTGCATCTGCATAGACAGATTGAATTATCATAGATTTCGATTTATTTTCATTTTGATTTTATTATTTTGTTTGACATTGCACTAGAATTGAGCTGTGTTGTTTACCATACCGTTCATTGCGAGAGTATAGTTTATTTATTTATTTATTTATTTATTTATTTTTTTCATTTTGTCTTTTTAACTGTTTTTCTTATATTTCAAAGATGGGAACATCATATCATTTGATGTTCCCAATTTTCTGATGGGTACATCAGATTATTTGGGAATGCATCAGACGAGGAAGTGGGCAATGGTGGGGAGGACGAGGGGATGGTAGGGAGGTCGATTTGAAAGGGGAGGGGGTAATGGTGTGGTGAACGAGGGGACTGGTAGTTGGGGATGGTGGGGACGAAGGAACAGGGGAAAGGAGAATGGTGAGGAGGACAAGAGGACAAGGAAGTGGGGGAGGACGAGGGGATGTGGAAGGGGGGATATGGTAGGGAGGACGAGGGGATTGGAGTGTGAGATGGGGGGGGGAGGATGAGGGGACGGTGGAGTGGGGAATGGTTAGGAGGACGAGAGAACGATGGAGTGGGGGGATGGTGGGGAGGACAAAGGGACGGGGAAGCGGCGGGAATGGTTGGGAGGACGAGGGCACGGGGGAGAGGGGAATGGTGGGGAGTACTGCGAGACAGGGAAGGTTGTTGTGGCTCAGTAACGCACATGCGTTGCTGAGCCACAGCAACGCATGGCCGGGTACAGCTAGTATGAAATGTTTTGATACTGCCAGTGTCGAGTGCAGAAATGACCAAAGTATTCAATAGTATTCAAGTTTGTTCATTATTGTTCATGACCTATCCAGAGGGTCGAGACCGTGGTCTCAATTGTCACCTGTCAGAGTGGTGGGAACGAATTCCTGCTGGAAGAAGGTGTTGTTAGTTGTTGATGTGACACTCTTTATTAACGTAACGTAACTTATGTCCTTGTGTTCACCCAGTTGTGTTTGCGGGGGTTGAGCTTTGATCTTTCGGCCCGCCTCTCAACTGTCAATCAACAGTTTACTAACTACTTTTTTTCCCCCACACCACACACACACACACCAGGAAGCTGCCTGTGACAGCTGACGAACTCCCAGGTATCTATTTACTGCTAGGTAATAGGGGCAGTCAGGGTGAAAGAAACTTTGCCCCATTTGTTTCTGCCTCGTGCAGGAATCGAACCCATGCCACAGAATTACGAGTCCTGCGCGCTATCCACCAGGCTACGAGGCCCCTATTATTAGGGGCCTCGTGTGTATTAGTGTATTAGTATTAGTGTATTTGTATATTAGTATTAGTGTATTTGTAAATAAGTTTGTTGAATAAATTTATTTTGGTAGTATACGTTCCTTTACTATATTCCACATTCCGAAATACTGTCCCCAGTGTTCATGCTCATTTTCTACTTGTCATTATTTGGGTTGGCTCAGGGATCAAGCCCACAGCTTCAATCACTGAATATAAATACGGTGTTAGGACTCACCAGTCATCTTCTTTATTGCTCTCAAGCAGTTGAGGGACGAGCGACCCAAGTGTCAGAAGGATCCCTGTATTGCTTGTGTCTGTCGAGGGCTGACTTGGCTTTCCTCGCTACCTGTGATACAGACACCCTGTTGCTTGCTCGCACCTCTTGACCTCTGAAGGATTCGAACTTAGTTAGTCAGGGGTCTCCATACCCCTGGCAGTCCTGTGCTGTAACCACCTAGCCAGCAATTGTCTGAAAGTGTTGGTAAGTTGTGAGACCGACCTACTTGCACCCAACATCCGACAACACTCCTCTCATTTATTGGGCACAGATATTTTATCAAATCACTTCGGCATCCGAGGGGTGCATGATTATCAAAGAAAGTAATTATAAATAAAATAAATAAATAGATAAATAAATAGTAAAGATTAAATGATCGGAGCCAATGTACAACCGAAACATTTACATACACACCAGTTTTTCACAATGAATCTGTTTTATTTTTTTTAAATATAATGTATGACTACATGCGTCATTTCAAATATATTATTTTTCTGTTATTTATTTGTAATTATTTCTTTGATGTAACAGTACTATTTTTCCTATGCATTGCTACATCCGAACAATCTAACTACACTATTAAACTATCTTATTACTGATGTATTTGGTATCTACTTTGAAACACTTGATATTACAATGTATTCCTAGGCCTCCTAGATAGTAGCATAATCCAATAAAATTTTCAGTGAAAATATTTTCTTTTCTTCACTATATATTTCTAAGTTATTATCAAACCAATACTTTTAATGATTATGATTTTTAAGAATATAAATATTCCTCAAAGTGAATTAAATAGTTTTTCTTGATATAATATATATAGTAGTTGGTTTAAACGTATCCTGAAGTAATATATTTCAGGGTAGGTATATTTTTTTAGATAAAGAAATATATTAAATGATGATTATATAAACGTCACTAGATTTAGTTTAGAAAAGAAACACGATATAGGAAACGAAATGGGAATTTACCCAATATTAAATGACAAATATGCAGCTATTATACGCGTATCACACATTTGAAAACAATCGTTTTTCTTTCATTTCAAATCCTTTAAGTGACTACTACTACTAAAACTATCTATTAACAGCTAAGTTTCAGATGGAATTTGCACTGTCATTGACCAATAAAACAGCTTTTATTAAAAACACTTTAGGATATGCTCAGTGAAAATTTCAGTTGTTATAAAATACTACACGTGCATATTGAAATAAACACTACTTATATAATTGGTAAAAATATTAAAACAATATAATAACAAGCCTAGTTATATTATCATTGTCTCATACTTCATATTATTATTATTGTCTCTTACTTAAATGGCCTATTATTTCATTATTGTTTAATTTACTAAAGAGTGGAATATATTCTACAGGTACCGGCGCCGTTGGCCTCGAGCTGCACAAGAAAGGATTCACGTGAGTATAATGAAAAATTGTACAAGACAATCTCTTCTGAATAATTCAAATACATCTGTAGCGGAGTGGTCAGCATAGTTGGTTTACAACCGAAAAGTCCTGGTCTCGATAAGAATGAAGGACCTTGCTAGGCAGGTCCTATTTATTTCCAACAACTCCCGCTCATATATTTGTCTAACAAAAGCGTCAAGCTATCTAGTGTGTTTGTCTCTCTGACGTTACATGGTAATTTGTTCCATAATAATGAGTCCAAAGTTCCTGCCCAGTGTTCCCAATATTTCCTGGTCAGTGTTCTCCAATATTTCCTGGTCAGTGTTCCCCAATATTTCCTGGTCAGTGTTCCCCAATATTTCCTGGTCAGTGTTCCCCAATATTTCCTGGTCAGTGTTCTCCAATATTTCCTGGTCAGTGTTCCCCAATATTTCCTGGTCAGTGTTCCCAATATTTCCTGGTCAGTGTTCCCAATATTTCCTGGTTTGTGTTCCCCAATATTTCCTGGCCAGTGTTCCCAAATATTTCCTGGTCAGTGTTCCCAAATATTTCCTGATCAGTGTTCCCCAATATTTCCTGATCAGTGTTCCCCAATATTTCCTGCCCAGTGTTCCCCAATATTTCCTGGCCAGTGTTCCCCAATATTTCCTGCCCAGTGTTCCCCAATATTTCCTGCCCAGTGTTCCCCAATATTTCCTGCCCAGTGTTCCCCAATATTTCCTGATCAGTGTTCCCCAATATTTCCTGGCCAGTGTTCCCCAATATTTCCTGCCCAGTGTTCCCCAATATTTCCTGCCCAGTGTTCCCCAATGTTTCCTGGCCAGTGTTCCCCAATATTTCCTGCCCAGTGTTCCCCAATATTTCCTGATCAGTGTTCCCCAATATTTCCTGGCCAGTGTTCCCCAATATTTCCTGCCCAGTGTTCCCCAATATTTCCTGCCCAGTGTTCCCCAATATTTCCTGGCCAGTGTTCCCCAATATTTCCTGCCCAGTGTTCCCCAATATTTCCTGCCCAGTGTTCCCCAATATTTCCTGGCCAGTGTTCCCCAATATTTCCTGCCCAGTGTTCCCCAATATTTCCTGATCAGTGTTCCCCAATATTTCCTGGCCAGTGTTCCCCAATATTTCCTGCCCAGTGTTCCCCAATATTTCCTGCCCAGTGTTCCCCAATATTTCCTGGCCAGTGTTCCCCAATATTTCCTGCCCAGTGTTCCCCAATATTTCCTGCCCAGTGTTCCCCAATATTTCCTGGCCAGTGTTCCCCAATATTTCCTGCCCAGTGTTCCCCAATATTTCCTGCCCAGTGTTCCCCAATATTTCCTGGCCAGTGTTCCCCAATATTTCCTGCCCAGTGTTCCCCAATATTTCCTGGCCAGTGTTCCCCAATATTTCCTGCCCAGTGTTCCCCAATATTTCCTGCCCAGTGTTCCCCAATATTTCCTGCCCAGTGTTCCCCAATATTTCCTGGCCAGTGTTCCCCAATATTTCCTGCCCAGTGTTCCCCAATATTTCCTGGCCAGTGTTCCCCAATATTTCCTGCCCAGTGTTCCCCAATATTTCCTGGCCAGTGTTCCCCAATATTTCCTGCCCAGTGTTCCCCAATATTTCCTGCCCAGTGTTCCCCAATATTTCCTGCCCAGTGTTCCCCAATATTTCCTGGCCAGTGTTCCCCAATATTTCCTGCCCAGTGTTCCCCAATATTTCCTGATCAGTGTTCCCCAATATTTCCTGGCCAGTGTTCCCCAATATTTCCTGCCCAGTGTTCCCCAATATATGTTTTAAATCAAAATTTATCCAACTAAAATTTGCTATTTAGTTATTTGCTTAGTTTTTATTTTTAACATCTAGATTATATCCACGTGTGAAATTTGTGCTTACATTTGATAACCTATTCTCTTAAAAATGATAATACTTAGTCACTATGTGCTAAAATGTACCGAAATACTGTTAGCCCTAAAATGTTACAATTTTATCCTATTAATTTGGAAGGCAAAACTAAAACCCAACTAAAACAGTCTTAGGCCTAGTATAGCCCATTTAGTTACAATATTAGTTCTAACATAGTGTGTAGCATTGTTTTGTACTGGTAAGGTTAAGTTAGGTCTTTCAGTCTCATTTGTGATTTAGCAGAATGTCATTTCGGCTAATTCAGTAATATAAAATGCATGCAGAAGACGAGTCACAATGATGTAGGTGTAATATGATGACCAAACCACAGATCAGAAAATTAAGAAAACGACTTTTCGGTCCATCCTGGACTAATAAGTCAATAAGTCATAATAAATAACAAGTGAAGTAATGGAAATAAAGTGGAAGAGATGAACAATACGAGGAAACAGAGTGAGGTGAAAGGTGGAATGAATGAGAGAAAGAAGTTAAGAATCACAGGAATGTTAAGAGTCAGTACAAAAATAGATAATAGGTACCTTACCTTGAGGTTACCTTGAGGTGCTTCCGGGGCTTAGCGTCCCCGCGGCCCGGTCGTCGACCAGGCCTCCTGGTTGCCGGACTGATCAACCAGGTTGTTGGACGCGGCTGCTCGCAGCCTGACGTATGAGTCACAGCCTGGTTGATCAGGTATCCTTTGGAGGTGCTTATCCAGTTCTCTCTTGAACACTGTGAGGGGTCGGCCAGTTATGCCCCTTATGTGTAGTGGAAGCGTGTTGAACAGTCTCGGACCTCTGATGTTGATAGAGTTCTCTCTCAGAGTACCAGTTGCACCTCTGTTTTTCAACGGGGGTATTCTGCACATCCTGCCATGTCTTCTGGTCTCATATGATGTTATTTCTGTGTGCAGGTTTGGGACCAGCCCCTCTAATATTTTCCGTGTAAATTATTATGTACCTCTCCCGCCTGCGCTCGAGGGAGTACAGTTTTAGGCTCTTTAGTCGGTCCCAATAGTTTAGATGTTTTACTGAGTGGATTCTAGCAGTAAAGGATCTCTGCACGCTCTCCAGGTCAGTAATTTCTCCAGCTTTGAAAGGTGCTGTCATTGTGCAGCAGTACTCTACTCTAGTGAGCACAAGCGTTTTGAAAAGTATCATCATCGGTATAGCATCTCTAGTGTGAAAAGTTCTTGTTATCCAACCTGTCATTTTTCTTGCAGTTGTGACGGCTACTTTATTGTGTTCTTTAAAGGTAAGGTCTTCCAACATGAGTACACCCAGATCCTTTACATTGCCTTTTCGTTCTATGTTATGATTTGCCTGAGTTTTGTACGTGGTTTCCGTTTTTATATTTTCATTTTTTTCCATAGCGCATGAGCTGGAACTTATCTTCGTTAAACACCATATTATTTTCTGTAGCCCATAGAAAGACCTGATCTACATCTGACTGGAGGTTCGCCGTGTCCTCTATGTTGCCTACTCTCATGAAGATCCTAGTGTCATCTGCAAAGGATGATACAGTGCTATAGGTTGTGTTCTTGTCTATGTCCGAAATGAGGATAAGAAAAAGTACTGGAGCAAGCACAGTACCTTGGGGGACTGAGCTCTTCACGGTTGATGGGCTGGATTTTATTTTGTTGACTATTACACATTGGGTTCTGTTGGTCAGGAAATTGTAGATCCATCTGCCTATTTTTCCGGTAATTCCATGTGCAATAACACCATGGTCACATTTATCAAAAGCTTTTGCGAAATCTGTGTAAATTACATCCGCGTTTTGTTTGTCTTCCAAAGCATCTAATGCCATATCACAGTGGTCCAGCAACTGCGACAGGCAAGAGCGCCCTGTTCTGAAACCATGTTGTCCGGGGTTATGGAGTTGCTGTGATTCCATGTATTTTGTGATTTTACTTCTTAGTACTCTCTCAAAAATTTTTATGATGTGCGATGTTAGTGCTATCGGTCTGTAATTTTTTGCCTCTGCCTTATTTCCTCCTTTATGAAGTGGTGCTATCTCTGCTGTTTTTAGTATATCAGGAATAACGCCAGTATCTAGGCTATGTCTCCACAGAATGTGGAGGGCCTGCGATAGTGTTTTTTTAGTTCTTTATGAATATGGAGTTCCAAGAATCCGGGCCTGGTGCAGAGTGCATAGGCATACTGTTTATGGCTTCTTCAAAATCCAGTGGGGATAGGGTGACGTCTGATATATGATTTGATGTTGGTATCGTATCCATGAAAAATTCATTTGGGTTATCAATCTTTAGTGTGTTTAATGGCTCGCTGAAAACAGAGTCGTACTGCGTCCTCAGTAGCTCGCTCATTTCTTTGTTGTCATCGGTGAAAGTTCCATCTCCCTTTCGCAGGGGCCCGATACTAGATGTGGTTTTTGATCTTGATTTTGCATAGGAGAAAAAATATTTCGGATTTCTTTCTATTTCACTGATGGCCTTTTGCTCTCTTTGCCTCTCCTGGGTTTTGTATGATTCTTGTAGCTTCCGTTCAATTGTTTCTATTTCTCTACCTAACCTTCTTCGCCGTTCTTGAGATAGGGTGCGACTCTCAAGTTGTTACGCGATTCGTTTTCTTCGCCTATATAGGGAACGACGTTCCCGTTCCAATCTGCATCTCTTCCTCTTTTTTCTTAGAGGTATGCGGTTTGAACATATTTCTAGTGCTACTGAGCTAATTTTTTCCAGGCACTGGTTCAGGTTTGCATTATTCTAGCTGTTCTTCCCAGTTTATTTCTGTGAAGTCCTGGTTTATTTGCTCCCAGTTTATCTGTTTATTATTGAAGTTGAATTTGCTGAAATCTCCTCCACCGGGAATCTGGACTGGTTTTGAAGGTCTACTCCCCATGGTTGTCATAACTTCAATTAAGTTGTGATCTCAGTAACAGGTATTTGTAATCATTATGTTCCTGATGAATTCATCATTATTAGTGAAAATGAGGTCCAGCGTGTTCTCCTTCCTAGTTGGTTCTACTATTTGCTGGTTTAAGGCAAACCTGTCGCACATCCTTAGCAGGTCATTAGCATGTGCCTGTTCATTTAGGCTACTTCCTGGTATTCTTTCTGATATTACTGTATTAGCCAGGTGCTTCCATTTCAGGTGCTGTAGGTTGAAGTCCCCAAGCAGGATGATGTTCGGAGCTGGATTTGTGAGGTTTTCCAAGCAGTGTTCTATTTTCATTAGTTGGTCTTTAAACTGCTGAGGGTTTGCCTCCGGTGACTTATATAAAAGGACAATAACTACATTCAAAATCTCTATTTTGATTATCAGCACTTCCACCATATCATTTGAGGTGTTTAGCAGCTCAGTACAGATGAGTGTGTCTTTGATGTAGAGGCTGACCCCACCCTGAAGGTGGTGTTTCCTATCACATCTGAAAAGATTGTACTCTGAGATGCATACTTCACCATCATGGTAGTCCTTTGTGTGGGTTTCTGTAAGGGCTGCAAACACTGCATTTGCCTCATGAAGGAAACCATCTATAAATTGAACTTTGTTGGATTTGCGTGTTTTTATACCCTGGATGTTGGCAAATATAAATGATGTTATCGTGTTAGTGGAAGTGCTGGAAGCCTTACTTGGTGTTAATATCTGAGGCTCTGGTAAGGAGGCCACTGTGTTTGCGTCCAGGGTGTGTCGTTTTGGAAGTGATTCGTCCAGTTTTGGTAGTAGGACGGGTGTTGTCTGGTGTAGTATCTGTGTGCTTGTTGATAATTTGAATTCCAGTCTTGTGGTAAGAATAAGGTAAAAAAATATAGTGTATAAAAATGTACTGTTTTTGTTGAATTATTAAAAAAATACATTTATATGTGTTTGTTTTCATATATATAATGTTTGTTTAAAAAAAACGTGTATATATATATATATATATATATATATATATATATATATATATATATATATATATATATATATATATATATATATATATATATATATATATATATATATATATTTCAAAATGAAAATGTTGACATATATGTTCCATAAAACTTTAATAGAAAGTAACATTCTAGAAACATAGATGCCCTGGAACCCTCAGAAGGAATGTTGAACATTCTTAAAGGAACTGGAGTGTACAGCCTTACCTATCAGGAGTTCATATCCAAGAACCCAACAACAATTTCTGAAGGTGAGAACCCGTCCACATCTTTGTCTTTAAAAAGTATAATGAAGTATGAACATCCAGAGTATGGAACCTTAAGTGAGTAGTTCAATGCCTCTGTATTCTAAAGTAAATGTTAATATACATAGAGATACTTAACTCCTACCTGACATCCATACCACTACACTTAATTACCTAAATTTATAACTTATATAAAATTATATGTTCAATTATTCTATCATTTATTTATAAAACACTTCTTCACTTATGTCTGTCATTTAAACAAATTTAAATGTTTTTCACGTTTTTATCATACAAATTTTAGTCTGTGTGTATTGTTCTTTTACAAGTGGTGAGAGTCAGTAAGCTAATTAATAGCTGCTAGATTATGTTACATTTAGTGTTGATGTCTCGTTTTCAAAAAGGAAGGAAATTGTACTTTCTTTGAATAAAAAGATGGCAGTCAACAGGAAGCTGACGTTACGTCAGGTGTGTAAGCCAAAGAAGACAGGTATCATTATGGCGAGCTGTGATTGCTCAGAATGACTCTACGTATGATAGGGGAGAGAGGATGTAATGAGAGCAGCCAGGGAGGGAGGACCTTGAGAGGGCTGCAGGTGAGGGAGGACCTTGAGAGGGCAGCAGGTGAGGGAGGAGCTCGGGAGGGCTGCAGGGGAGGGAGGACCTCGAGAGGGCAGCAAGGGAGGGAGGACCTTGAGAGGGCAGCAGGTGAGGGAGGACCTTGAGAGGGCAGCAGGTGAGGGAGGACCTTGAGGGGGCAGCAAGTGTGGCAGGACCTTGAGAGGGCAGCAGGTGAGGACCGCTAGAGGACGGCAGGCGAGGGAGGACCTTAAGATGTCAGCAGGCGAGAGAGGACGTTGAGAGGGCAACAGGTGAAGGAGGACCTCGAGAGGGCAGCAGGTGAGGGAGGACCTTGAGAGGGCAGCAAGCGAGGGAGGACGTTGAGAAGGCACAAGGTGTGGGAGGACCTCGAGAGGGCATCAGGTGAGGACCTCGAGAGGGCAGCAGGTGAGGACCTCGAGAGGGAAGCAGGTGTGGGAGGAACTTGAGAGGGCAACAGGTGAGGGAGGACCTTGAGAGGGCAGCAGGTGAGGGAGGACCTCCAGAGGGCAGCAGGTGAGGGAGAACCTTGAGAGGGCAGCAGGTGAGGACCTCGAGAGGGCAGCAGGTGTGGGAGGACCTTGAGAGGGCAGCAGGTGAGGGAGGACCTCGAGAGGGCAGCAGGTGAGGGAGGACCTTGAGAGGCCGCAAGTGTGGGAGGACCTTGCGAGGGCAGCAGTTGAGGACCATGAGAGGGCAGCAGACGAGAACCTTGAGAGGGTAGCTGGTGAGGGAGGACTTTGAGAGGGCAGCAGGTGAGGGAGGACCTTGCGAAGGCAGCAGGTATGGGTGGATCTCGAGAGGGCAGCAGGTGAGGACCTCGAGAG
>NC_091162.1:44158632-44187787 GCF_040958095.1 Procambarus clarkii | reverse complement strand
TTCTTCAACAAGTGCAGGACCAACCGGGCTGTCGGGGATATGTGTACCTACAGACAACTCCAAGCAACAGCCTGTTGGATCAAGCGCTCACGAGTCAAGCCTGGCCCTCCGGCTGGGCTTGGGAAGTAGAAAAACTTTCAGAACGCCATCCAGGTACAATTCTAAATCTATATAAATAAAAATGGAAATGTTCGTTTGTTCAAAATCGCTAATCTCCGAAAGTTCTTCACTGATTGCCTTGAAATTTTCACACAACGTTCCATTCGAATCCGAGCGAGTTTTTATATACATATTATATAGATGTCACGTCTGGGACGGGAAAAAACATGCTCTGTGAAAAGCTGTGCTTTTCATGTGCTTTTCAAGTGAGGGAAATCCTCGAAACCTATTTACTGATTTCTTAGAAATCTCGACAACATTGCATTCGAAAAGGCGAGTGCTTTTATATACCTACTATATACGTGCCTCACCTGTGACAGGAAAAAAACATGCTTTTTTTGAGAAGCAGCGCCATCTGTAGGACATATGAGCAACACGCGCTGGTATCTCCAAATGATCTTCACCAATTGCTTTGAAATTTTGACAACGTTCCTTTCGAATACCTGCGTGTTTTGATATACCTACTATTTAGATGCCACGCCTGTAACAGGTAAAAACATGCATTTTTTAAAAAAAAAACAGCGCCATCTGTTGCACGTAAGAGTAACATACGATATACAAGATGTTACGATTCAGTTTCAATGTTTCTGATTGCATTGATATATTTAATTTTGATAGGTTTTTATTTATTTTCATTTTGATTTAATTATTTTGAGTGCCATTGCGTTGAAATTGAGCTGTGTTGTTTACCTTACCGTTCTTTTCGTGAGTATAGCTTATTCGTTTATTTTTTTCATTGTTTTTTATTCCGTTTTTTTAACTGTTCTTATTTTTCAGTGCAATTGGTGATGAATTTGAGATGTGTCAATTGATCGGCGTTTGAATTTAAATATTTCGTAAGTATTTTTTGTTTTTGTTACGAAAACCAGAAAATAGACAACACATTCATTTCACAGCTGCAAATGTGCAACAAATATCTATGAATCCACCGGCTACAACGTTAACTGCTTTCTTCACATTGTCAAAATGACACGTTTGAGAAAACACTGCTGTATTCGGAAGTGCCTACGTATTACACATGGAATGCCAGTAGAAAATAATTTGAACGTCGTAAACGAGGAGAGCGAGTCGACGGACAACCTGGCATATTCAAACAAACTACGATAGGCAGACATCTCAATCACTGTGCATCCCAATCAACATGAATGCTTCTTTCTTCACAAGCTCTTGGTAAATGTGCCCGGTCCATCGTCTTTCCAGCAATTGAGAGTTGTCAGCGGCATAACACATGCCACTTTCCGTAGTGCATATCAAGCTCTGAATTTATTGGAGAACGACCGACACTGGGATGAATGCATTAATGACACGTCCAACACGTCACATCCAAATCAAATTCGTGCATTGTTTGCAATCATATTGACCATCGGCTCTCCTTCATCTCCAACAGAGTATGGGAGAAACACAAATCGCACATTGCTGAAGATATTGTCCGTCGAGTACGCAAGGAAAATTCAAATATGAACATGAATTTCACAGCAGAAATCTACAACGAAGCGTTGATAATGATTGAAGATTTGTGCTTAGAAATTGCGAACAAAGTTCTCATTCAATTGGGAATGCCATCACCGAATCGATCTGCTGTTGCTTCTTTCAATGTAGAATTGCGTCGTGAACAAATTTACAACACGGGTGATCTGTTATCGCATGTGTAATAAAATATTCTTAAACTAACGCTTGAGCGAAAAAGCATTTACCATCAAATAATTCAAACTGTCAATAACGGATTTCGAGAAATAATCTTAGATGCGAAGAAATAATCTAATCTTAATCAAAGAGAAATAATCTTAGGTCTATAGTTCCCAGGAGGAACTGTAAGACCATTCTAATTAGACTGATTTTGGCAGCATTTCTATTCCAAAATGGCATAACCTTAGCTCTTGCATCGTCCAGAATAGCTGCAACATTGCTACCAGGTGGAAGAACTGCTACTTCGGCTTTGAAATTGCCATTGAACATGCAATTCATTGAAACTCCCACTTGCAACATTTCCAAAACATCCGGCATGGGAAAAGTATTGCAGAAATGTAAACTTATTGTTTGGGATGAATACACAATGGTCCACAAAAAATCGTTCGAGGCTCTTGATCGATCATTGCAAGATTTGCGTGGAAACATCAGATTATTTGGGAATGCATTAATATTGCTTGCAGGGGATTTCATGCAAACATTACCTGTAATTCCTCGATCGACACCAGCGGACGAAATAAATGCTTGCCTGAAATACTCTACTTTGTGGCGCCACGTAAAGATGTTAAAATTAAATTCAAATATGCGTGTCCAACTGCAAAACGACTCATAAGCCGAGATATTCTCACATCAATTTCTGGAAATTGGGAACGGAAACGTGCCAGTTGATCTGACCTCAGGACGAATTTCATTGCCTCATAACTTCTATAATTTAGTGATTTCAAAAGAATTGGTTGAAAAAGTATTTCCCAATATTCAAACCAATTATAAGAATCACGATTGGCCGAGTGAACGAGCTGTTCTTGCGGCCAAGACCAAAGACGTCTAAGAACTTAACAATATTATTTAGTCTAACATACAAAGCAAGGCAGTCATATACAAATCCGTCGACACTGTGGCGGACCAGATGAAGCGGTTAATTAACCAACAGGTTTTTTTAATTCACTTGATCTGCCAGGGATACCATCATTGCACGAACTGCAATTAAAAATCGGCGTGCCAATTATATTACGAAATATCAGCCAGTGGCACGTGGCTTGCAGTAAAAAATTATTCAGCAACGTCGTAGAAGCAACAATCTTGACAGGACCTTTCAAAGGTGAAGATGTCCTCATTCCTCACATTCCTATGATTCCAACGGATTTGCCATTTCAATTTAAGAGATTGTAATTCCCAATTCGATTGGCGTTTGCAGTCATCATCAACAAAGCTCAGGGCCAATCTTTAGAATTGTGCGGTTTAGATCTAGACACGGATTGCTTCTCACATGGACAATTATATGTTGCGTGTTTTAGAGTCGGCAATCTCTATGTCTTCACAGACAGTGGAACAAGAAAAAAATATTGTATACCCACAAGCATTGTAAAATTAAGCATGTTAGAAACGTGCATTTTCTCTTTCCTTTCTTTTCCATTTAACCAGACTGAGCCACAGCAACGCGTGGCGAGTACAGCTAGTTCGTAATATAAATAAAAGCTCAGGATTATGTGAATACGCTGGTGTCAAATGCATTCGTGTGTCATTGTCTGTTTAGTAATTATTCTTCGAATAATGGCACACACACAATGGCCCTGTGTGCACTGTCTGGAGATTAGGACAGAGATTGACAGGCTAATGAAGCAGGTGAAACCATAATGGAGGGCAAGGCATCTCGCAAGGATCCAAAGGAGAAGCTCCATCGAGATAGCTGGCGAGAGGTGGACCAATTGAGTTAAGACGGCAAAGGACATCAAAGAAATAAAAAACACTGGTTAAAATGTAGAACCACTTCAGTTGAATGGGTTCAATGTTCGGTTACTAAGAAGAGAAGCTGAGCATCACAACAAAAGTCTGGACATGTGTCGGGGGCTTGGCACATGTGCTGATTAGGCAAAACCTTCTGCTCCATAAAAGCAAGCGTTTGGGTATGTTCTCCGCGGATACAGGATAAAGTCAATGAGAAATAAATAGTGTGATGCAATATAATCAAGCCCAATGCGTCTCGGTAAACAATATTCACCGAGCTAGATGCAAAGAGGAATTTAAATATAGTTACAAGGACTTAAGTTATTGTATAAGTAATGAAATTCCATTAATATATAACTGGAAAGCTTCCATTAGCAAGAACACCATGTATGCTAGTTACATGATATACCTTTCATGGTAGGCATGTGGCAGCTTTTGTAGACAGAGTTAAGTGTGTAGAACTGTTGTAGGCACCACTGTAATAGTGATATGGTTATAGCCATTAGAAGCTGTGGCTGCTGTGGTAGCCGCTTCAACGAGATTTAGGTCGATGTTCTATTGCAATGAACTTCGTGAGAAAGTATGAGGTAGTGAATCAAGAACTACAACGCTTAACAAATGATGGTTGAAAGAAATGGTAATACACACGAGTAGTCAGACTGTGGTCACACCGAGGTAAGGTCAAAGATTAAGACAGCCTTAGGCCGCCCTAGCCAATGATACAGCTAAGAGGTCACAAAGGTTGATCCAAAGTTCTTGGAAACAAAGAGATATACATTTAATGTAATTATAGCGTCCTTGGGATGCTGGGTGTGGTGGTGAATGCTATGATCAGCCGGATGGCAGTCTCGTGGAAGCCGCAGTTTCATCAAGTACTCCTCTTTATCTGCTTGTGGCAGTGGCAGAGAAACCAGCCTAATATAGGGACCCGATGTGATCTTGTTGACTCCAGTCGAGTCTGCAATGTGAGTATTGTATGGGAGACTAACCGGGTGTGGAGTGTTGTAGTGATGGATTTGGGGTTAGTGAGTTGAGGTTATAAGTTGTAGATGATAGTTAGGTCTAGTGCATTTATTGCCAAGGGTTGCCAATTTAATCCACTTGGATATGTTACATTGTTAATTAATGTCAGTATTTTAAATAATTAGAAAACCCGATGGCCTTTAATTACTTTCCATATGTTCTTAAGCGATTTCCAGTACAAACCATTTGGTATGCCTCAAGGGTCTAGGTGGCGAAAAATAGATTGAATGAAGTTAATTTCATGAGGCTAATATTATAGTGTAGGGTAAACATAGTATTCAGAACGAATCTGGGTTTTTAGAGTTAACGAAATTTCACAAAAAAATGAAACCACTAACAAACTTCAATGTATGAAGAAAACAAGGAACAGTTTACAATATTAGTGGATACCAATTATTTTACACTAATATATTTCAGTCGAAGATGGGCAGTGGCAATACGTCAAAGTATTAAATGCAGCGTGAGTGGGACTCAAAATTGAGCTACGCAAACTGTTTGGAGAGAATTAAAATGGAAAATGATCTACTTAATGATAGGAGTTACACATAATCCATCACATTTTTAGCGAAAAGAACAGCTTTTATGGGAATTGTTACGACCCTGGGTTCCTCAGTTGGAAACCAGAGGTCAAATTGAGCTAAATAAACTACTTTATATTATTTGGGACGCATGGCGAGGTGTCTTTGTTTGTATCTTCCCTGCCAGACATAAGACAATTCTTGTTTATCACAGAGCATTTAAAGACTGAGCTTGGGGTTGATTATTAATTAATAAAATAGGCATCAACTATGTTTACAAATGATTAGAAAGTATTAGTAAAGTAGATCTGAGTAAACATGGATATAGGGCTGCTGTACGATTAGCTGAGTAATCGACCAGCAGCGAGACAGCTGGGGAGAGCTGAGGCTGGTGGCTGCTGCTCCCTTCTCTGAACTGGCGTCGTGGTGAAAAGAACCTCCTCTCCTTCCTCTTGCTTCTTTTACATATTTCTGTGTCTAGTTTACCAAGATAAGTATACTGTATTGTAACCTCATTTTCTTGCATTAGCGTATTCTATGTGTAGAGTAATAATTATTAATGTGTAGCAATTAGGTGATCACTAGTGTTTATTTTGCAAAGTTACTCTAAGGGGGTCCCAGTGGAACCACGTGGGCTCCAGTAGTATCAGTAAGCTCCCTAGAGTCCTTGTTAGTGTCCTTTGCCTAGTATACTTTACCCTAGCTTGTGCTCATTGTAAAACCTTGTATCCTGCTTATGTGGACCAAGGCTTTTAACGTAAGATAGTGTGGTAAAGTAATTATTGTTATTGGTGTGAATGTATATGGGGGGGTTGTTAAGGGGTTAATAAGTAAGTTAGTTTTAAAGGAGTATTCATTCTTCCTGTGTAGGAGATCTATGATCTACCTCAAGGCTGACATTGTCTTGTAGCCAATTAATTATCACGGGTTTTATCTTATTGGGGGCCGGGCCTTTATGATCTCCATTACTTTGGGTACATCATGATGCTAACTGCTGACCTTACACTAAACTAATACTAGATCCCCCATAGCAGCACATTTTAAGTCATAACAGGAATTAATATCTAGAGCTTCTAGGTCTAACAATGAGCATTGTGACTAATTTTAGTACAATAAACTTTATTTGCCACACAGGATTTTTTAAATTTATGACTGCTTCATTAAACAAAATAATATTTTGCCAACACAATAATATTGACTTGTGTAACAGGGAGAGACTGATAGGTAGCATCTTAAAAGGGAGCGAGTTAGGCAACATTGATCATGAGGAAATTACCTTAAACAAAACACAGAAAAGTTATTTATTTGAGTGAAACCTAAGGCGTCAGATTTCTCATATCTGATTCATGTATCTAGGGGGGGTTCTTCGGGAATTATAAATTTGGCAGACCTGAACACGGGAGTTGGGCAGTTCTTGGGCCTCGTCTTGTTTATGCATCATAATTCAGTAACAACGTCAGTAATTTTTTTTTAAATAACAAATAAAGACTAGGAACGTATTACACTATAGATTGCCAATTTCAAATAATGACAAAATGGATAACCATGGCACAAACGAACCTAATCAGAAAACGGTATGCTTAATACAAACTAATTATGACATTTAAGAAAAAAAAGTACGTATTGCAGGGCAAGCAAAGAAAGCCTTCAGTGTTATTTCATCTTATTTCATAAGATAAAATAAAGATTACAGACAATGCCTGGCTATTAAAAATTAAGTCAAACACCTGATAAAGAAAATACTTAAATTACAAAATTATAAGAGTACCAAAGAACTTTATGAATACAACAAAAGCAAATATATGTAGAATGTACAGATGACGTCCTGACAAGTTTAGTGGTTACCAGAGAGGAAATTATTAAACAAATATAAAAGAATGCAATGGCAATCATGGGAGGAGAAGGAAACCAGCCACATCTATGAGTTCACCTGACCTTCATGGCAGCCAGGATGTTCCCAAGGGACATCAGAGCCAGAGTTAACAGGCATTTCAAATATAATGTTTATAGGAAACATTCAAACTGCTTATAGGAAACTATGTTAATTTTTACTTTAATCAACATAAAGTTAAGTGAGCAGTCTTTTCGAGCTTTTCCTGCCGCCTTCAATTTATGAAAAAATAGCCAAATAGATAAAATTTGGGATGTGGTTACAATACCCGTAAACATTTTTTTCTCTCTCTTTAGAGCAAGCTAAACTACGTTCTGCTATCATACCTCCAAAGCTAAACCTGAAATTAGAAATTCGATTGTGTTACTCTAAACAACGAACTAAACTTTCCACAGTTCTTTAGAACTTTAATATAATTCATGTGGTTAAAAATAATATAATTAAACCCATTTTAATCAGGAACTTGCCCCGTCTACAAGAGGGGAGTGAGTGAGTGAGAGTGCGAGAGCAACCCGCTCTCGCACAAGACAGCACATATATGACTTAATGCTTATAGTCAATATTTTGCTCGTGAATTAGTACATGTGGTATATTCCCAGTTATATTTTTTTCAAAGTACTAAATCTTCCTCACGTACCAATGTACATCTCATAATACACGTCCATCGCCGTAGACAGCAGAATAGTCGTGATTGGTTCAATTTTAATGAAAATTTTAGTTTTCAGGTCCCAGGTGGGTTGTGAAATTTATGTACTACTAGCAGTAAACGCCACCCGTTGCTGTGGCTCAGTCTGGTTAAATGATAAAGACCAAAGAGAGAACGTACGTTTCTAATGTTTAATTTCACAATGCTTGTGAGTATACAATATTTTGTTGTTCCATTGTCTGTGGAGATAGAGATTGTCTAGTTTGCCTACTCTAGAACACTCAACATATAATTGTCCCTATGAGAAGCATTCCATGTCTAGATATTGTGACGATAATCTCTTTCAAGAGAGATTGAGCCTGCTCTTCCCTATATAAAGTTACTTATATATATACAACAATAAGATGCCACCTTCAAGATACGTCTACCAGTAGCACAAAACGTTTTGACCAGGAGGGAAACGTACCCTAAACTCCCCCCTCCTCCACACTCCCTCCATGCCGGCTCGCCACCATCATCAACCAGCAAACTACCATTCCCAGCCTGCCTGCTTCTGATTGGTGACCCGCCGACTGCTCACCTGCACCTTAGCGCCCTCTACTTAGTCGATGTCTGGGCTTGAACCAGTCATTGAAGTTCGAATATCTTGTGCTCTCAAGCTGTGAACAACAAACTGATATGCGCTCTGTCTATCAGGTGGATGTTTCTCAGCTAGCGCTTTATACTCAGCACTTGCTTATTTCATTTTGTCTTTATATTATAGAGTAACGTCATCCCTGTTCTTAATTTTTGTTATATTTTTTTACTTGTTTGTTTGCACTGTACATAGCCAAGGAATTGTCTTTGTTTTTAATTTGCTTTCAATTTAATTAAAGTTTCATTGTTCATACTGTGTGTTTTGCGTGTCTTCCCTTACTTTACCACAGACAACAGCCAAGCAGTCGATCTTTGTTTTTTCTTTAATGTGATAGGCATTGACACCAGCCATTAGGAGGACTGCCGAACATCTACACTCCTTCATTTTTCCGTCACATTAAATGGGGGCCTGTCCAAGGAGCTTCACTCAGGTACTAGTAATAGAACATCAATTTGTGGTAAGTGTACTTGGCTTTGCTACAGTTGCTTCTCTATATTTTCATTACTTTTAATATTTATATGGTGCTGTGTGTATTGTGCATTCCGAAAGTAACATATTCTGAGTGTTGGATAACTTTGGATTACGTGGTGACTGAAGGCCTCAGTCATTCTCTTAATTGGTCATCCCTGCCTCCGTGTTATTACTCGTCTTTTCCACCTTTTGTCCCTAGGATATTTCTCAATCTCAGACAGATCATCATTTTGGTACCCTGGTACTTTGATTTGTCTTCGGGTCAAAGCACCCTATCTTCTGCAATCCGACCGAAGGAGGATACAGAGGGCCATAGTTCCTCTAGCACGGACTAAGTTGCTGAATTGGGACCTCAGCAGTAGTTCTCGTCACCAGTTGACACTCGCACCCCTACACGTCGGTCAGAGATGATGATATTTACGTAAGTAGGGAATTAGCTTTCTTTTTTCAGAGCACAAAGTTCGCTAATTCTGTAAGTATCATATTTCATTTACTGGGAAAACCCTTACTTCTGTCCTATAGAGACTCGGGAAGGAATGCCTACATTCTTGGACTACCTTGTTCACTTTTGAAAAAATTAAATGTTTCATTTGTTTTAGAAACTTTCGGTTTCATTTATTTAGTAGGATTTTCTTGCCCTTATTCTCTTACATTGAGTACCGGGTACAAGATTTCCTGCGCTTTTGATTGACTAATCATTTACCCTACTAAGTAAGTAATTATCTAAAGAAGGCACCAAACTGGGAAGGCTATATAGCACCATCAAATGTGCAGAATAATCAGAGGGCGCTAAATATCACTAAGGATGCCAATACGGGAACAAAAACGCATAAGGCGAACGATATCAAAAGTATCCGAGTCACCAAGAATTCTATTGAGGGACAGGTGACCGCGAGGAGCGGTCGGAAAGCAAGACACGCTCGTCCTGGAAGTCAGGACATTCAAGAAGGACATGCACGACCGTAAGAGGGACAATGCAAGTGAAGACAGAAGACTTAAAAGGCGTTTTAGAACCATAGGAGGGGTAAAAGCTTTAGTGATACGGGTCAAGGATGTACAAAACCGCGGAAGAGGGACTCTCCACGGGGGCAAAGAAGGAACAACACGAGGAGAAACATCAGAAATACGAACATAAAGAGAATCCTGTAGGCGAGATAACCGGACAGAAAGAGGGAGGTCGTGAAGAGGAACAGGAACCGCAGGAGGGGTAAAAGTTAAGGCACGACAGAGGCGAGAGGAAGGATGTTGCAAGGACCGCGGAAGATAGCGAAGACAGTAGCGATCACGGTGGTCCTGGAGAGACAGGAAGCCAGTGTCAACATACAAGCTAAGGATGGGAGTCGAATGAAAGGCACCAGAACTGAGGCGCAACACAGTATGGTGCAAAGCATCAAGACGGCGAAGAGTAGAAGGAGAAGCAGACGAGTAAGCATGGCAACCATAATCGAGCTTAGACAGGACGAGAGAGGAATGTAAAGCAAGGAGAGTGCGCCTATCTGCCCCCCAAGAAGTATGGGACAAGACCCGAAGGAGGGTAAGGGCCTTAGAGCACTCAACACGGAGGTAAGAGATATGGGGAGACCAAGACAAACGAGTGCCAAGGAATAACCCCAAAAGCTTTGCGGAATCTTTGTACTCAAGGGGATGACCATAAAGTGACAAAGAGGGACGAAGAACGACCCGTTTCCGCGTAAAAGTCATGGCACAAGTCTTAGAAGTAGAGAACTTGAATCCATGATCGGTGGCCCAAGACGACACGGCATCAATTGCAAGTTGAAGCCGGCGCTGAAGGAGAGGCGAATCATCACCCTGCCAGCAAAGGGTAAGATCATCGACATAGAGAGAGTTGGAAGAGTTCAACATCACACAGGTATTGTCCAGCCCCTGTATCCTGCTTCACAGGGTTCTCTTGAACGTAGTCATCAGACTATTAAAGCACTCCTAAAGAAATTTTGCAATGAAACCTTGAAGGACTGGGATAAACAACTTGACCTCATTATGTGCATTTTTAGAAGTCTCCCCAATGAGTCTCTAGGAGTATCTCCTTATGAGATGCTCTACGGACGTAAGTGCCGTACTCATCTCAAAGCTTTTAAAGACTCTCTACGTAATGCCACCTTCAGTGACCCTCAGAATGTACCCCAGTTTCTTCAAAACTTAAAACACATTCAAGAAAGAGTATGTAAATTTGCTAATGACAATCTATTGAAAGCTCAGGAGAGGATGAAGACTCATTTTGACCAAAGCAGCAAAATAAGGAAGTTTAAACCAGGAGACTTCGTGTTGGCATATTTTCCTATCCCAGGTTCTCCATTGCAAAACAAGTTTTCAGGACCCTACCATGTCAAGGAGTGCAGGAACAACCACAACTACGTTTTTGAGACTCCAGATAGGCGGCGGAAGACCCAGTTGTGCCACGTCAACCTCCTGAAGCAGTATCAAGGTACTCCCCCCACTGTATTGGTATCATTATCCACATTTAAAGGTCCATACCTCCACAGTGAGACCTTCCCTGCTTCTCCTCCCGAAAGCACTAACACTGAGTCAGTGCCTTCCAACTCGGAAATCCTAACTGATCTGCATATCTATTTGCAGGACAGTAATAGTACTCCTCTCATCAGAATCTTCAAGGAACATCAGAAGTTGTTCAGCGATGATCCACAGGAGTGTAATGTGGTTCAGCACGACATCCAGCTACTCCCTGACACCTGGCCTATTCGTCAACATTTCTACCGAATCAGCCCAAGCAAAAAGGAAGTTATGCGTGCTGAAGTACAGTACCTCCTGAATCATGGGCTGGCCACCCCTTGTGAGTTCCCTTGGGCCTCACCCTGCATCTTGGTGCCGAAACCGTACGGTAAAGTGAGGCTGTGTACCGATTACCGGAAATTGAATCTTGTGACTGTCAAGGATGCTTACCCATTACCTAGAATAGATGACATGCTTGACGCCATTGGTAATGCAAATTTAATGCATTTATCCAAACTAGACTTACTCAAGGGATACTACCAAGTATGTTTGATGGAGCAAGCTAAGGAAATATCTGCCTTCACCACTCCTTTTGGCCTTTACAGATATGAACGCCTTCCTTTTGGACTATGTAATGCCCCGGCCACCTTCCAGCGAGCTGTCAACCGCGCCATCCATGGCTTAGGTAACACCTACGCCTACTTGGATGATATAGTTGTGGCAACCAACACCTGGAACGAACATCTGCAACGATTGTTCGCCAAGCTCCTGACAGCCGGCCTCACCATCAACTTGGGCAAGTCCACCTTTGCTAAAGGTAAAGTGCGTTACCTTGGTCATGTGATAGGGAGTGGCAGCCTAGCTCCGTTAAACACACACACTTAAGCCATCCAGCATTACCCACAGCCTACCACCAGGAAGCAGCTCCTGCGCTTCCTTGGTCTTGCCTCCTACTACCGTAGGTTTGTGAAGAATTTTAGTAGGGTAGCGACACCATTGATCACTTTAACCAGCCCCAAGCAACGGTATCATTGTTCAGCAAACCATTGCTTTTGAACAACTTAAATCTCTGCTCTGTTCTAATCCCATTCTCGCCTCGCCAGATATCACGAAGCCTTTTATCCTCCATGTCGACGCCAGTGGTACCGGCATCGGGGGGCGTCCTGATGCAACAACGAGGCGAGGAGGTTCTACCTGTTAGCTACTACAGCTGCAAGTTAAAACCACACCAGAAGAATTACAGCACTATCGAAAAGGAACTCTTCTCCATCGTCCTGAACTTACAGCACTTTGCATCTTACCTACAAGGTGCTCGGTCTACCACCATCTACTTGGACCACAATCCCCTACGCTTCTTGCAGCAACCCCAATTCAACAATCAACGACTTCTACGATGGGCTTTGTATCTGCAGAATTTCAACCTGCAGATCTACATCAAGGGTTCTGACAACATCATAGCAGACGCCCTCTCCAGAGTCTATGAGGTAGAGGCAGCTCCACCTACCACTCTACCATCTGAAGACGTAACTTCACCCATTAGAGCAGGCTTCGGGGGAGAGTTGTGATGATAATCTCTTTCAAGAGAGATTGAGCCTGCTCTTCCCTACATAAAGTTACTTATATATATATATATGCAACAATAAGATGCTACCTTCAAGATACGTCTACCAGTAGCACAAAACGTTTTAACCAGGAGGCAAACGTACCCAAAACTCCTCCCTACTCCACACTCCCTCCATGCCGGCACGCCACCGTCATCAACCAGCAAACTACCATTCCCAGCTTGCCTGCTTCTGATTGGTGACCCGCCAACTGCTCACCTGCACCTTAGCGCCCTCTACTTAGTCGATGTCTGGGGTTGAACCAGTTATTGAAGTTCGAATATCTTGTGCTCTCAAGCTGTGAACAACAAACTGATATACGCTCTGTCTATCAGGTGGATATTTCTCAGCTAGCGCTGTATTCTCAGCACCTGTTATTTCATTTTGTCTTTATATTATAGAGTAACGTCATCCCTGTTCTTAATTTTTGTTATATTTTACTTGATTCCTGTTATGAAATCCATGTTCATATTGGAATTTTCCTTCGTATTCGATGGATAAAACTTCAGCCATGTGCGATTTATATTTCTTCCATAACACTGTTGGAGATGGAGAGCAGGCGGTCAATATGATTGAAAACAATGCATGAATTTGATTTGGATGTGACGTGATGGACACGTCATAAATGCATACATCCCAGTGATGGTCGTTCTCCACTTAATTCCGAGCTTGACATGCACTACGGGAAGTGGCATGTGTTACGGTGTTGACTAATCTTAATGGCTGAAAAGACGTTGGACCGGGAACATTTACCAACATCATGCGAAGAAAGAAGCATTCATCTTGATTGGGATGCATGGTGTACAGTCTGCCTATCGTAGTTTATTTGAATATTTCAGGTTGTCCGTCGACTCGGTCTCCTCGTTTGCGTCGTTCAAATGATTTTCTATTGGCATTCCATGAGTAATACGTTGGCACTTCCAAATACAGCAGTGTTTTCGCAAACGCGTCATTTTGACATGACGTGAAGAAAGCAGTTAACGTTGTAGTCAGTGGATTCATAGCTGTTTGTTGGTCATTTGCAGCTGTGAAATAAGTGTGTTTTCCATTTTCTTGTTTTCAGAACAAAAAAATACTAACCAAATATTTCAGTTCAAACGCAGATCAATCGACACAGCTCAATTTCGCTACCAATTGCACTGAAAGTGGATTGCCTCGTTGGCCACCAGGTTAAGACATGCTCGCCTGACCTGCCAGTTGTTGCCTGGTATTGAGAGGGGGGGCTGGTGTGGTTTGAGGTGCGGTGCGCCCGCTAGCAGGGGATCCGGCTGGCGGTATGGTTGTTGATGGTAATACCCATGTTCGGCGGGTCGACGCTGTGAGACTGGATTTTTCTGGTGCTGTGGACTGGCCCATTGTGGAGATTGCGCTTTTGGATGTGCTCCATGTGGACGTCTCTGATTTGCTGGGGCTGGAAAAGCTCTCGCCTATCCGAGTGGCAGTGTCGTTCGCCACGTCGCTGATTTACCGGGAGTTTGTGGCGCGCTGAGATAGCCGCTCGCTTCCTATTCCTGCATCGGCTGTGACCGTGGTGATCTCAGATTCCTAGGGGCCCTTGAAATTTGTGTGTGTTCACGGTGTACCAGTGACTTTCCCCGAGGCGGAGCTTATGTCAGTATTTATGTGGTATGGTGTGGTGGTGAAGCACCGATTCAACATTGAGTGCGGGCTGGCTGAAAGGGGTCCATCTGGGCGCTCGTCATGCGGGTCACAGCCCCTATTCCATCAAGGGTTTAATGCTTATACATTAAACCCTGGATGGTGTATGCCTTTCGTGGGCTCTCTCTGCGGATCTTTTATCAGGACCAGACAAGGACCTGTTTCCGGTGTGGTGCTGAAGACCACGTGGCAGCCGGCTGTGACGCTCCTCGTGCTGAGGTCACTTCGGTTTTCTGGAGGGTGACTTTCCCTGCTTGTCTGTGCGTGGGGTTTCCTCGGCGGTTCCTCGCTCTGTCCTGGTGCGGTTCCTGCAGCGGTTTCGGCAGGCGTTCCGTCAGGCCCTGGTATGTTTGCCCTTGCGGTGAGCTCTGTGGACATGAAGGCTCCTGCTTTGGATCTTCGTTGTTTGGTGGTTGCGGAGGTGCATCCTCGGCCGGTTGATTCCGTGGAGGCCATGGATGATGCTGTAGGGGTGGTGCCTGCTTCTCCTGCACACAGTCATCTGCTTCCTGGGGCTGTCGCGGTAGTGGTGTGTGAGCCCTCCTCCCCGCCCTCTACCTCGTCGCCTTTGGTGGTTTCCTCGCTCCCCCGTGCCTCTTCTCCTGCGCCGGCTCTGTCGTCTGTGCTGGAAACCTCGTGTGCTGGAGTGTGCTCTTCCGCCTGCTGTGTCTGTTCCTTCCCCGTTTCCGGTCTTCGGGCGTGGTAGTGGCTTTTTGCCCTGTACTGTTGAGTCTACTGTTCTGAGAGATCGTATTGACCCAGCTTTGGGGTCGCCTTCCGCTTTTTTTTTCTGGGGCGCCGCTTGCTGGGGGTGGCAGTTCCGACGATCAGCGGCCTCTTATTAAGCGTCGTCGTTCGGCTCGGGCTGCGTCGCCTCGCCGGACGTGGGCTGAGGAGCGAGATGCGATGGATGATACTGTGGACATCGCTGTGTTGCCTTCTGTGTTGGACGCTGTGCCTCCTGCTGGTGGCTCCCCTCAGTGGGCGGTTGCCCCTGGTGATCTCGACCCGGTAGTGGTGTTGTCGAAGGATGTGCGTCGGGGGGCCTCTGCCCCTGTTCCGATTGGTGGGCGCACTGGGGGGCTTGCAGAGACACCTCCGTGGGGCTCGGTGTGGTGCCCGGTGTCGACCGAAGTGAGCGCCCTGGGAAACAGGCTGGTGTGCGGCCGGCACAGCCGGCCGCACACCAGCCACAATTCAGCTTCCTGGTGGAAGCTGAATTGTGGGTTGTTGCCTTGTCCACGGGTTTGTGGGCAGGTTCATGTTTGGTGGGTCAGGGTTCTAGCCCGGCGGTGTGCATTTCCTTCTGTTTTGGAGTGGTGGGAGTGGTGTAAGGTGCAGTGTCAGTTGTTTTTTCGGGTGGTTGCCAAACGTGAGGCTGCTGGGCGGTTTGGGTTGCTATGGTTGTTACAGGCGAGGCTTCCGCAGTTGAATGTGCAGTACAGTGCTGTGGTTGACTATTTTGGGGAGATTGCGGAGTGCAAGGAGCGTATTTGTGGTTTGCGGAATGAGTGGGCTGAGGGTGTTCGTGTGTGCGCTCGTGTGAGTGAGCATGTGGACGGGTAACGGCTCTCTCCGTTTCTTTTAGGGAAGGCGAGGGCTGCGCAGGGGACTATTCTTTTTACGGCACTGCAACGGCCGATGGGTCCGTTGTTTCGGACACTGGTGGTGTGTGGCATTATGTTCGGCAGGAGTTGGCTGCACTCTGAGGTGGTGGTAGGGGACGCCGCGCTTGCGGAGAGTTTCTTGAGTGGGTGCGTTCCAGGGTTGTTTACTGCGCATTGTGTTGATTTGGTGAAAGATGTTTCGTTGGGGGAGCTTTTCGATATGGTCAGGTCGTTTCGTTCTGGGAAGGTGCCAGGCTCGGATGGTCTTCCTGTCGAGTTTTATGTTGCCTTTTGGGATGTGTTGGGGGTGTTCTTTTGGAGGTGGTCCAGACTTGCCTTCGAGGGTGCGTTCTGCCTATGTCTCAGTGCGTTGGGATTGTGCGGCTCCTCCCGAAGCCGGTCGATTTGCAGTTCTTCTCGAACTGGAGGCCCATTACTTTCTTGAATGTGGACTATAAGATCCTGTCCAAGGTTTTAGCTGGTCGGTGTCGCCGTGTTGTTGCGTCTGTTGTTTCTGTGGAACAATTTTGTGGTATTCCAGGTCGCTCATTACTGCAGTGCAATGCATTGTTTCGGGATGTGCTTCTGTACGTGTGACTGATTCTCGCTCGTCGGCGGCGATGCTTTGCCTGGATTGGTCGAAGGCTTCCAACCGTGTGTCGCTCACCTTTGTTTTTCTTGTGTTGGAGCGGCTTGGGTTTCCGCCTTTCTTTGTTCGTTTGGTGCGCATGTTGTACGCTCACTGTTTCAGTCGGGATTGCGTCAATGGATTCTTGAGTGCTCCTTTCCCTGTGTGTCGCTCGGTGCGGCAGGGTTGTCCGCTTTCTATGCTCCTTTATGTGCTCTTTCAGGAGCTTTTTTTTCGGGCGGTCAAGGCTTGTGCGTTGATCCGTCCCCCCGGCTGCCGGATGGTCTTCGGTTACCCCATCTGCAGTTATGCGGGTAATACCGTCCTGTTCGTGGCCTCTGAGGGTTCTGCTGGGGCTGTCCAGGTCGTAGTTGCGAGGTTTGAGTTGGCCACTGGGGCTCGGGTTAATCGTGCAAAGTCCGGTATTATGGGTGTCGGTGGGTGGTCCCCTCTCCTTGTGTAGGTAGGGTCTTGGTTTCTGGTAGTCTCCTCTTTGCGTGTTTTGGGGACCACCTGGTTCACTTCCTATGAGCGGTCTTTGGAATATAATTGGGGTGCGGTTTCTCGTAGTGTTGGTGTTGCGATTGGGTTGTTGGCTGCGCGCCCGTTAACGGTTTATCAGCGGGCGTTGCTTGTTACTTGCAAGGTTTTGTCGCGTGTCTGGTTCGTAGCTCGGTGTTTTCCACTAGATCACCGGCTAGCTCTAGGGTTAGAACTTCAGATCTATTAGGTACGTGTGGCGCGGTCGTTACCACTCAGATCGTCGCTCGACGTTGGTGTTAGCTGTGCGGGAGAGTGGGGTGAGTATTCCTGATGTGTTTACCAGGGTTCGAGCGTTGTTTTGGGTCTCGTTGCGTCAGGGGTTGGCGCTGGGTGGGGGGCTCAATGTTTTGTGTTTTTTATTGCTCGGTTAGGGTTAGTTTTTAGGTGTTTGTCGAGAGGTGGCCTTCTGCACCCCCTCCTGTTTACTCTTGGGCGGTGGACATTCTTCGGGCTGTCTGCCGTTGTCCTGGTTACACGTCTCTTTCAGTTAAGGCGGTTTATGGGGTTTTATTTCGTCGCGTTCGGCCGCGGGTGGAGGCTTTGTTCCTGTGTTGGGATTGGGGGGAGGTGTGGGGGAGGTGTGGGGGGAGGTGTGGGCGTGGTTTTTGGTGCCGCAGCAGCAGGAGTTGTTTCGCATGTTGCATTTGTCGTTGGTGATGAATGAAGGGTTGTGCATGCTGGGTTTGCGCGCCTCTGACGTGTGTGTACACTGTGGGTTGCCTGAGACTCGGTTGCATGTTTTCTATTTTTTAGTGGTTATATGCTTTGCTTGAATGGTTTCGTGACGTGTTGGCCGTTGTTCCTGGGCCAGGGTATTGGGGTGGTTTTTTGCGGTTTTTGTTTTTGTATTTTCCCGCGGGGCTCTCGCCGGGTGTGTAATAGGTTATGTTTTCTCGTCGCTGACTATGTGTATTGTGTGTAAGTTGGTCGGGAGGGAGGGTTATGGGGTTGAAAGGGTTTTAGGGTTTTTGAGAGGCCACTTGCGGTACACCTGGTGGTGCCTGCAGTGTGCTTTTCCGGGCGACTTTTGCGATTGATTGGTTCGTGGGGCAGCTTTTGGGCGAGTGGTCGTGGGTCGGGCTCTTGAATGTTGGCCGTTGGTTGGTTGGGTGGGTCTTGTTCCGGTTTGTCTTAGGTCCCCGGCCCTCCGGTGGGCCTCCTTGGGGGAGGGGGGATGGGGGGGATGGGCGGGGTGTGTGTGTGGTTGTTTTGTTTTTGTTGTGGGTTGCTCCTGTGGTTGTGTACTCACCTAGTTGTACTCACCTAGTTGTGCTTGCGGGGATTGAGCTCTGGCTCTTTGGTCCCGCCTCTCTACTGTCAATCAACAGATGTACAGATTCCTGAGCCTACTGGGCTCTATCATATCTACACTTGAAACCGTGTATGGAGTCAGCCTCCACCACATCACTTTCTAATGCATTCCATTTGTCAACCACTGACACTAATAAATTTCTTTCTAATATCTCTGTGGCTCATTTGGGCACTCAGTTTCCACCTGTGTCCCCTAGTGCGTGTGCCCCTTGTGTTAAACAGCCTGTCTTTATCAACCCTGTCGATTCCCTTGAGGATCTTGAATGTGGTGATCATGTCCCCCCCCTAACTCTTCTGTCTTCCAACGAAGTGAGGTTTAATTCCCGTAGTCTCTCCTCGTAGCTCATACCTCTCAGCTCGGGTACTAGTCTGGTGGCAAACCTTTGAACCTTTTCCATTTTAGTCTTATGCTTGACTAGATATGGACTCCATGCTAGAGCCGCATACTCCAGGATTGGTCTGATATATGTGGTATATAATGTTCTGAAAGATTCCTTACACAAGTTTCTAATGGCCGTTCTTATGTTAGCCAACCTGGCATATGCTGCTGCTGTTATCCTCTTGATATGAGCTTCAGGGGACAGGTCTGGCGTGATATCAACCCCCAGGTCTCTCTCTCTCTCTGACTCTTGAATTATTTCATCTCCCAAGTGATACCTTGTATCTGGTCTGCTTCCTACCCCTATCTTCATTACATTACATTTGCTTGGGTTAAACTCTAACAGCCATTTGTTCGAACATTCCTGCAGCTTGTCCAGGTCTTCTTGAAGCCTCAAGCTGTTCTCCTTTGTTTTAATCCTTCTCATAATTTTGGCGTCGTCAGCAAACATTGAGAGGAATGAGTCTATACCCTCTGGGAGATCATTTACATATATCAGAAACAGGATAGGTCCAAGTACAGAGCCATGTGGGACTCCACTGGTGACTTCACGCCAGTCTGAGGTCTCACCCCTCACTGTAACTCTGCTTCCTATTGTTTAGGTACTCCCTTATCCACTTGAGCGCCCTACCAGTTACTCCTGCCTGTTTCTAAAGCTTATGCATCAACCTTTTATGGGGAACTGTGTCAAAGGCTTTCCGACAGTCCAAGGTAAGGTAAGGTAATTATCAAAAGAAGGCACCAAACCGGGAAGGCTATGTAGCACCATCAAAGTGCGAAATAATCAGAAGATGCTAAATATCACCAAGAATGCCAATACGAGAACAAAAACGCACAAGGCGAAAGATATCAAAAGTATCCGATTCACCTAGAATTCTATCGAGGGACAAGTGACCGCGAGGGACGGTCGGAAAGCAAGACACACGCTCGTCCTGGAAGTCAGGACATTCAACAAGGATATGCACAACTGTAAGAGGGACAACGCAATTCGGACAATAAGGAGCAGGGCGGCGCTCCATTAAGTGACCGTGGGTTAAGCGGGTATGACCACCCCGCAGCAATGCCAAAGCAGTTTCCAACCGTCGGTTACGGTGGTAGGAGGAAGGCCACGGGGACACTACGTTTGAGAGTACGCAGCTTGTTACCAACCACAGAGGACCAACAACCCTGCCAACGGGCAAGAATGGAAGAATGAATAACAGGATAAAAGTCGGAATAAGGAATACCTTTACGGGAGATGGGACAAGAACGGATAGCTTCCTTAGCGGCAGCATCCGCACGCTCATTGAAAGAAACATCAATATGGCTGGGAACCCAGCAAAACTCTACTGATTTAAATTTACTAGAAATAAGAAACAGCCAATGTTGAATCTCGATGACCACCGGATGGACAGGATTAAAGGACCCTAGAGCCATGAGGGCACTACGAGAATCAACTACAACCACAAAGGAGGAATGAGAATGAGAAAGCAAGAGACGAAGAGCATAGAGAATAGCATAAAGTTCTGCCGTAAAGACGCTAGCCTCCGAAGGGAGGCGACACATATAAGTACGGTCAGGAAAAACAACAGAGTAGCCCACACCGTCCGCAGACTTAGACCCATCAGTGAAGATGGAAATAGAGTGGGAGTGCGAAGAAAAGTGCTCAAGGAAGAGGCTTCTCAGAATTGTAGGAGGGGGTAAAGGCTTTTGTAATACAAGTCAAGGACGTACAAAACTTGGGAAGGGGGACTCTCCACGGAGGCAAGGAAGGAACAATACGAGGAGAAACATTAGAAATATGAACAGAAAGAGAATCCTGTAAGCGAGATAACCAGACAGAAAGTGGTTGACAATGAAGAGGAACAGGAACCACAGGAGGAGGAAAAGTCAATGCACGACAGAGGCGAGAGGAAGGATGTTGGAAGGACCACGCAAAATAGCGAAGACAGTAGCGATCACGGCGGTCCTGAAGAGAGAGAAAGCCAGTGTCAACATACAAACTAAGGGCGGGAGTCGAACGAAAGGCACCAGAGCCGAGACGCAACCCAGTATGGTGCAAAGCATCAAGACGGCGAATAGTAGAAGGAGAAGCAGAAGAGTATGCAGGGCAACCATAATCGAGTTTAGAGAGGACGAGAGAGGAGTGCAAATAGAGGAGAGTGCGCCTATCCGCTCCCCAAGAAGTATGGGACAAAACCTTAAGGAGGTTAAGGGCCTTAGAGCATTCAACTCGGAGGTAAGAGATATGGGCTGACCAAGACAAACGAGTGTCAAAGACTAACCCCAAAAGCTTCACGGAATCCCTGTACACAATGGGATGACCATAAAGCGACAAAGAGGGACGAAGAACGACATGCCTCCGTGTAAAATTCATAGCACAAGTCTTAGACGCAGAGAACTTGAAGCCATGATCGGTGGCCCAAGACGACACGGCATCAATCGCAAGTTGAAGCCGCTGTTGAAGGAGAGGGGAATCATCACCCCGACAGCAAAGGGTAAGATCATCAACATCGAGAGCAGAGAAGACGCCAGAAGGAAGAGAGGAAAGAAGACCGTTGAGGGCAACTAGAAAAAAAGTAGTGCTCAGAACACTACCCTGGGGTACAGCCTCATACTGCTGAAAAGGGGCAGAGAGAGCAGTACCAAGCCGCACACGAAAGGAACGACGAGAGAGGAAGCTCCGGAGGAAGTGAGGGAGGTTCCCACGAAGGCCAAAAGAATGAAGTTGAGACAGAATATGATACCGCTAGGTAGTGTCGTAAGCCTTTTCCAGGTCAAAAAGGACGGCAACAACGGAGGTCTTCGCAGCAAAAGCAGTACGAATATAGACCTCCAAGTTCACCAGGACATCTGTTGTGCTGCGGCACTTGCAAAAACCAAATTGAGAAGGGGAGAGGTGGCGATAGTGTTCTAAGAACCACATCAAACGAACGTTGACCATACGTTCAAAGAGCTTGCAGACACAACTCGTGAGAGCAATAGGGCGGAAGTCCTTGGGGGATGACCCGAGAGACCCTGGTTTCCGAACAGGGAGGACAACAGCATCGAGCCAGTCTTCAGTGACTGACGACGATTCCCAGACCCGATTGTACAGACTCAGAAAATACTGAGACGTGCACGGAGGGAGATGGCGAAGCATTTCATAATGAATGCCATCGGAGCCCGCCGCCGTAGAACCACAAAGGGCTAGGGCAGATTGAAGTTCAGAGAGAGAGAAGGGATCATTATAGGGAAGGTGAAGATAAGTACAGAAATTTAAAGGACGAGATTCAAGGAGAGGCTTGCAAAGAAGAAAGGATTGGGGAAGATGAGAACCAGAACTAACAGAGGAGAAATGGGAACCCAGTTCGGAGCAACCTGCAACGGGTCCGCCACAAGAGCACCATGAAGGCGAAGGACCGGTGAGACATCGGGAACGAACTTACCCGCAATCTTGCGGATACGCTTCCAGACCAATGGAAGAGGAGTTTCGGACGTAACGGTGGAGACGTAAGACTCCCAGCAAGCACGTTTAGCTGCACGGATGGTCCTACGGGCCACCGCACTCGCCTTCCGAAACAAAAGAAAAGACTCAACCGTCTGCCGGCGGCGATGTCTCTTCCAGGCTGCACGCTGACAGCGGACAGCCCGAGCACAGTCCAAACTCCACCAGGGAACGCACTTCCGCGTTCCCCGAGAGGAAGAGCGAGGAATAGAGTGGAGGGCAGCGTCAAAGACAGTGTCATGAAAAAGAAGGAGGGCGCGAGGGAGAGGTAAAACGGAGAGGTCGGAAATAGTAGCACGGAGAGTAAAGAGGCGCCAGTCAGCCTCGGCAAACCGCCACCTAGGGAAGGAGAGAGGAGGGCGAAAGGAGAAAAAAGTGACAAGGATAGGAAAATGGTTACTGCCATGGAGGTCATCAAGGACTCGCCACCCGAAATCTAAAGAAAGGGATGACGAGCACAGAGAAAGATCGAGACAAGAAAGGGAGCGAGTCCGAGAGTCCAAATGAGTGGGCTCACCAGAATTAATTAGGGACAGTGAAGAAGAGAGGAAGAAAGGTTCAAGGAGGCGCCCCCGGGTGTTTGTCAGCACATCACCCCAAAGGGCATGACGACAATTGAAATCACCCAGCAGGAGCACAGGCTCCGGCAAGGAGTCTAGGTGGTGTTTAAGATTGGGAAGAGAAAGAGGGGCATTGGGGGATAGATAAATAGAACAAACCGTGTACCATCTACGCACAAAGATACGGGCGGCAGAACAGTGGAGAGGCGAGGAAAAAAGTAAGGGGACAAAGGGAACATCGGAACGAATCAAGAGAGCAGAAGAATTATGGAGAGAGAAAAGAATAACCACGGAAGCGGCCAGGACGAGAACCAAGCATCGGCTCCTGGAGACAGACACAAAGGGGCGAAAACTGTGAAATGATAAGTTGGAGGTCCGGAAATTGGCGTAAAATCCACGGATGTTCCACTGGAAAAAAGACATCAGCAAAGAGAGAGAGGAGAGCAACAGAGAGCAAAGAAGAAACACAGCACGCTAAAAAAGCACAGTCAGGATCAGGGTCAGTGAAGTCAGGGTTAGAGGGCATGGGTAAACTGAGTAAAGAAGGAGGGCAAGAAGCGGGAGGACGGACCAGAGGTGGACGAGCAGGGTCTGGAGGAGAAGGAAGGGGAGGAGGGGGGGGGGCAGAAAGAGGGGAGCGCACCTCAGCAGGGGCAGTAACCGAGATGGAACCAAGGGCTAAAGAAACACCCACAGTAGGAACAGGGGGCACCACCACCGAAGCGGGAGGGGAAGGAATGATAGAATCAGAGAGAGGGGGTGAAGAAGAAAGCAAAGCTTTCTTACCGACAGGGGAGGAGGAAGGAGAGGAGCCAGGTTTCCGCTTCTGACTCAAAGATACAGGCGTCCCAGCAGCAACGTACTGGGCAACAGACTCCAGTGTCTCGATAGGAGAAGAAGATCGAGAGCGAGCAACACAACCATCAGGAGAGCGATGGACGTCGGCCCGCACAGTCAGGCGGCGTGGAGAGCCAGGAGACGGAGGAGAAGGACTAGAAGGAGAGGAAATACAAGACACAGGAGACGTGACAGACTGGGTAGAAAGGAGGGGAGCCTTAGACAGAGAACCAGGAGGGAGACCCTTCGGGACAGAACGGACGGAAACAGGGGAGGTGGTGGTGGTGGGCGTGTCCGGGTCTAAGGCTCGGAAACGGTTGAGACTGAGGAAGGCGGGAAGGAAGAGGAGAGGAAGAGCGCACCACGCGAGCATAGGAGACACCGGCGAAAGAGGGGAGACGATGAACTTGGCGCCGAGCCTCAGGAAAAGACAAACGGTCCCAGTGCTTCAAGTTGAGGACAGCCGCCTCAAGTTTGCAACGAATACACGCACGGGAGAAGGTAGGGTGGGCCTCACCACAATTGAGGCAGCGGGCCTGGGGAGAAGTGCACTCCAACTTAGAGTGACCCTCGCTTCCACACAGGGGACAGAGAGAGACAGGACTAGAGCATTTGAGGGTATCATGCCCAAACTTCCAGCACTTACCGCAGAGCCTCGGAGAGGGAATATATTCCTGAACGGAGCACCTGACACCAGCAAGAATAACAGAGGATGGAAGGGTCCTACCATCAAAGGTAACCTTCACAACCCGAAGAGGCAGACGGCGATGACCACGAGGGGGACGAGTAAATGTATCCACCTGGAGGACAGAATGACCCAGGGCCTCAAGGACATGCTTGATATCCTCGTGGCAGTCCCCGAGATCCCTAACACCGGTCGCAACATGGTGCGGGAGGAGAACAGTGCCCACACTGGCATTCAACCGGGCGTTCTTCGAGACCCGAACAGGGGTTTCACCAAGGCAGGATAAGGCGGTTAAGCGAGTGGCCACATTCTGAGGAGCAGCAGCAACGACACGGGTCCCAAGACGAGTGGAGTTGAAGGTGACAGAGGCATCCACGGAGTCGACAAGATGCCTATGAAGGGAAAAATCAGGAGGAGTTTAGTCCAAAGGTTGGAGGTCAAAGTATTTAGTCCATGTAGCAGGATCAAACAAAGCATGCAACGGAGGAGGATGGGAAGGGAGCATACGAGAGCGGCCGTGGCGGGTACGGCGATGAGAACCCGTAGAGAGAGACGGGTTGAAAGGTTCAGTAGTCGCAAGAAGAGATGGAGCCGTGCAAGGGGACGAGACGGTCACCACAGCAGGCTTGGGGCTCAACTCAACCACAGAGGAGGGAGGGGAGCAGGGAAGAAGAGTCCGGTCTGGGCCGAAACCGGGCTCTGTAGTGGAGGCTACAGATCCCGGTCTTCCAGGACGGTCCGACTCAGGGGCCTGGTTGCCCACCCCATGAGCCTGGTTAGGAGTAGTCAAGTCGTCATCCATATAGCAAACCAACACAAAAGGGATGGGACCCGGAACCAAGGGATACCACCTACCAGGGCAGCCAGGGAGGCCGAGCGCGGGCCAGTGCAGGAAGGGTGTGTCGTCCCCAGCGGTGCTCCCCTTTTTCAACAGGGGAGTCCTACTACTTCGTTCATTCTCCCACACTGGTGCTAAGACCCCAGTCCCCCTATCGCCCCAGCCTGGACACCCAACCATCCACTCAGGGCGGCCTCTCACCAGCGACCCCTCCAGCGGGTGGTCCGATGGCTCACAAGGCCCCTACATGGTGCCCTTCAGCACGTACACCACCCAAAGAGGGGGCACAGGCAACCCACACCCGTCCCAGGGAGGTGTACGTGAGCCCCTCACCACGGAGGGGTCTGACAGTCCAAAAAAATGCAGTCCGCCCACCCTTCTCTTTCTTGTTTAATCTTTGTCACCTGATCGTAGAATTCTATCAAGCCTGTAAGGCAAGATTTACCCTCCCTGAACCCATGTTGATGGGTTGTCGCGAAGTCTCTTCTCTCCAGATGTGTTACTAGGTTTTTTCTCCGAATCTTCTCCATCACCTTGCATGGTATACAAGTTAAGGACACTGGCCTGTAGTTCAGTGCCTCTTGTCTGTCACCCTTTTTGTATATTGGTACTACATTAGCAGTCTTCCATATTTCTGGTAGGTCCCCCGTTTCCAGTGACCTACTATACACTATGGAGAGTGGTAGGCAAAGTGCTCCTGCACACTCTTTCAATACCCATGGCGAGATTCCATCCGGCCCAACAGTTTTTCTCATACCCAGCTCCAATAGATGCTTCTTGACCTCATCTCTTGTAATTTTGAACCTATCCAAGGTCACCTGGTTTGTTGCCATCTCTTCTAGCACCGTGACATCTCCCTGTTCTATTGTAAAGACTTCCTGGAACCTTTTGTTGAGTTCTTCACACACCTCTGTCATTCTCTGTGTACCTGTCCTCGCCCACCCTAAGTTTCATCACCTGCTTCTTCACTGTTGTCTTCCTCCTGATGTGACTGTGTAGTAGCTTTGGTTCGGTCTTGGCTTTATTAGCTATATCATTTTCATACCTTTTCTCAGCTGCTCTTCTCACACTGACATACTCGTTCCTGGTTCTCTGGTATCTCTCTCTACTTTCTGGTGTTCTGTTATTACGGAAGTTCCTCCATGCCCTTTTGTTCAGTTCCTTTGCTTTCATACGTTCCCTATTAAACCACGGATTCTTCCTTTGCTTCTCTGTTTTTTCCTGACGGGCTGGGACAAACCTGCTTACAGCCTCCTGACATTTTTGGGTGACAGTCCATCATGTCTTGTACGGACTTGGTTCTGAGTTCTGTGTCCCAATGTATATCTCATAGGAATTTATTCATTTCCTCATTGTTTCCCTTTCGGTACGCCAGCCCTTTGGTTCCCAGTTCTTTTTTGGGGGTGATAATTCCCAGCTCAACCAGGTACTCAAAGCTCAATACACTATGATCACTCATTCCCAATGGGGCTTTAAACTTAACTTCCCTTACATCCGACTCATTTAGGGTAAATATCAGATCAAGCAAGGCTGGTTCATCCCCTCCTCTCATTCTTGTCGGTCCCTGACGTGTTGACTTAGAAAGTTTCTTGTTGCCACATCCAGCAGCTTAGCTCTCCATGTAGGTCTCTGTTCCCCCAATCTATCTTCCCATGGTTGAAGTCTCCCATGATTAGAAGTCTGGATCCGTTCCTGCTAGCCACAGAAGCTGCTCTCTCTATTATATTGATGGTGGCCAAGTTGTTTCTATCATATTCCTGTCTGGGTCTTCTGTCATTCTGTGGGGGGTTATATATGACTACTATTATTATTTTCTGTCCTCCAGTTGCTATGGTGCCTGATATGTAGTCACTGAAACCTTCCCAGTTTTGAATTACCATCTCTTCGAAACTCCAACCTTCTCTTAGTAGCAAAGCTACACCACCTACTCCTCTCCCTTCTCTCTCTTTCCTCACTACATAGTAGCCCTGTGGAAACACTGCGTTTGTTATGATTTTCGTTAACTTTGTTTCTGTGAGTGCTATTATGTCTGGGTTTTCTTCTAATGCCCATTCTCCAGTTCACTTGTTTTATTTGAACTCCCATCTATGTTAGTGTACATTGCCTTGAAGCTCACTTTCTTCTGTTCATTTTCTTGTCCCTTTCTTGGCGAGCATTCTGCTGGTGGGGGAAGCTGTTCCGTGGGTGAGAGGATCTGTGAGGTGGTTTGCAGGGTCTCAGGATTTTGGGGTGGGGGGTGGGTGTTTAAGGGAAGGGGGGGACAGGTAGGGTGTGGGTTAAGGAGATAGGGGGGACATGGAGGATACGGGGTGAGGGGGGAGGAGGGATAGGGAGGGTATGGGATGAAGGGGAAGGGGGGGGGGAAGGTGGGAGGGGGGACATGATGGGAATGGGGAAGGGGTGTCAGGGTCAGAATGGGGTGGAGAGGAAGGGAGGGTTGGGTGGGAGCAGGTAGGGTGAGGGGAAGGGAGGGTTTCTATGCAGAGGGGGGTGGTGATGTTGCCCTTCCCTCTGGTGTTGCTGGGATGCTGGTTTTGGGTTCCCTTCTTGTCTCTGGGACTGTTGTGTTGGGGGCTGTGATTTCCTGGTTTGCTCCTCTCTCCCTGCGCTTCCTTCTTGCCTCTGCTGTCCTGGCTCTCTCCTCCTTCGTCTTGTCCCTCTGCAGGAATACTTTTTTGCATCCCTCCATATGCTGCAGACGACTCTTCCTTTCGAGAATATCCTCCTTCGTGGTTTCGTTTGTAAACACCACCTTTACAAGTCGGTTTCTGTCCTTGTTGTACCAGCCCAACCTGAAAACCTTCTCAATGTTATGTACAGCCCCTTCCATCTGTAACCCCCTTCAGTAGCCCATGTACTGCCTCTCTATCCTTGCCATTCCATTCTTGCCTGTTGGATCCTTCCTGTTCTTTGATGCCTGCAACTACCACTGATCTTTTTCTCTCCAGCAGTTGAGTGGTGCACCTTGCTGCTTCCTGTGACGTAGCTGCTTGCATCGCTACCTCCCTCACTGTGTCCATTGCTTCTGAGCTCTTTTTCAGTATATCCGCAAATGTTTCAGGTACAAAGGCATTTCCTTCCAATGTAACATTCCCACCTTCCCTTTGGATGATAATCTGATGCTCGGTCTCTCTATTTTTCTCTGTGAGAGATTTGATCTCCTCCCTTGCTGATGCTAGCACACTTTGCAGATTGTTAATTGTAATCTTCATTTCATTCATCTCCCTCCTGAATTCCTCCAGAACTTGGGTTAGCAATTTCTTTGTTTGATCACCCTGGCTGCTTCCCGTGTCCCTGTTGTGGCCTCCTGCCATTTTGCCCCTTGTCAAGAGAGAGAGCAAGAGAGAGAGGGAGAGAGAGGGGGGGGGGGAGAGAGAGAGAGAGAGGGGGGGGGGGAGAGAGGAGAGAGGGGAGAGAGAGAGAGAGGGGGGGAGAGAGAGAGAGGGGGGGAGAGAGAGAGAGAGAGGGGGGAGAGAGAGAGAGGGGGGGAGAGAGAGAGAGAGAGGGGGGAGAGAGAGAGAGGGGGGGAGAGAGAGAGAGAGAGGGGGGAGAGAGAGAGAGGGGGGGGAGAGAGAGATAGGGGGAGAGAGAGAGAGGGGGGGGAGAGAGAGAGAGAGAGAGAGAGAGAGAGAGAGAGAGAGAGAGAGAGAGAGAGAGAGAGAGAGAGAGAGAGAGAGAGAGAGAGAGAGAGAGAGAGAGAGAGAGAGAGAGAGAGAGAGAGGGGAGAGAGAGAGAGAGAGAGAGAGGGGGAGAGAGAGAGAGAGAGAGAGAGGGGGAGAGAGAGAGAGAGAGAGAGGGGAGAGAGAGAGAGAAGAG
>NC_091162.1:44133387-44155887 GCF_040958095.1 Procambarus clarkii | reverse complement strand
AACTCCGACGTACGCCAGGTCACCAGGGACGCAGCCTCATCCCCAACTCGCCCCTCTTATACTCCGAGACTCCATTTTAGTTAATTTGCTACGTGTATTTACTTAATTTACTTAAGTAATTACTTAATTTTGAGAGTATTGTATATCTAAGACTAGATCCAAGCTATTCACAAAGAAAGGCACTTCGTAGTAGTTCCTTCTAAAGTAACGAGAATTCTGGGACAAGTGCAGACGACTCATTTAGAATAAGGGAACTAGTTTCTGGTAGATACATGACACACTCGTGGCTCAGTAGCAGCCTCCGCGGTGGTAAATGGCTACCGACCATCTTGTTTGTTAGTTCATTTAAATTAGGGAAATTCATGTTATTACTCAGTACAAGTACCCCTTAGTCTATTTAATGTCTATTCTTCTTCTTGATAGTAGGTGCAGTTTGCATGAAGGGTTTGTCTTCCCGATAACTGCACCAGTACAGATGTAAGGAGATGTGCATATGTTGAAAATGATAAGTTTCAAAAGTGCTGGTCGTAACGAGATGTAGATAGAGAAGCGGCGATGAAAACATGGGTCGATGTTAAAGGGAGACTCGCCGCTCCGTAGGGTGGTATGTTGTATGACGTCAACGTATATTTTTCCGGGAACTCCCATGCCAGAAAGCGTAAGCGGTATGCTTCCCGAATCAGCATGATGTTATCAGATACCCGGCCACCAGACGGTGCCCATGGCTAAGGCATCAATTCCGGCACCCCATAAATAAACTTCCTCACCTGCGGCACCCAGATAGTGGAAGAGCACCATGGGATCGGAAGCACCCGGGCATCTCCAGAAAGTTCCAACACCTGACCCTCACTGATCACGTCCCTGGCAGGCGTGCCAAGGCTTCCCTCAGACCAGGGCAGAAATGGAGGGGGAACCACAGGGGACGCAGGCGCGGCCCTGTCCCCACCACTGGGCCCATTAGCCGAGGGCCCCCCAGTGCACATCCTTCCTAACACCATGAAGAGGTCCCGATCTTCACAGGGGCATCCCCCCACTGCAGGGATGCAACAGCATGTGCAGAAATGGGGGGGGGGGCCACAGGAAGCAACTCGACTCCCCTCACAGCCCCGTCACCTATGGTGGGGGACGCAGGAGCACCATATTCCCCCCACCTCCTCCAAAAGCACACCACAGAGGGTGAGACACTCCGAGCCCGCCTCGATCTCTTCAAGACAGGTCGCCAGTCCTCCGAGCTGTCACTTGGATCAACACTCCCATCTTCCTGCACCACAACAGAACCCACGGCGGGCACGCTTGAAAAGCAAGACCCCTGAAAACCGTAGCTTCCACAACCGGGGGCACCGGACCCACACACTACCGGAGACAGGCCCTCGTGGACAGCCAGAACGACAGGAGACACCGTATCCAGGAATATAGCAGGCAGGGACGGCTGAGGCAGGGTGGGGGGAGGCAGCAAGGACAGGGACAGTCGAGGCGGGAAAGCCGACAGCGGGATCGCACCAACCCCCTTGTCAACACCCACACCACCACCTACATCCACACCCAGGTAAGCTGCATGAGCCAATACCAGGGTAGCAGACGGTAGGGAATCAACACATCCCAGCACCTGGAGACGAGTTCGGGGTGGACAATGGGGAAAAATCCTTATCCCAGAAGAGGTTAACAGTGGTGACCAGGTACGCCTCACACCCCGCAGCCTGGTGGCCTGGGAGGCTGCACATAAACACGTCTGGGGGAAGGCCCGCATAAAACACAGAGGGAAACCCAACAGCATGATGGAGGACGGTATATGATCCCCGAGATCATGGCGAGAGTTCGGGTTCACACGGAACCCCCTTCCACCTCTTGGTGGGGACGGCGTTCATCCGCACATTAAGAACCCGCCCAAAACAGGCAAATTGCCGACGGAGAAGGTTCTCAGGGAACTTCAAAGGGCGTCCCATGCACTGCCACATACGTCGTCGTACCACAGCAATATGAGAAAGTCACTGATCCGCCATTGTCAGGAAGAGGGAAAGTGTGCCGATCATAGCGCTCGACGAGATCACGGTAAACCAATGAGGAGCTGAGCTTCACAATTACCCGCCTCCCAGCAAGCAGCTGCACACCACACACGGCCTCAACAACAACACGTAACATGTCCAGAATCACGATTTCCACCGCCTGGTAATGAGCGTTGCCGGAAAATTTCGGGCCAATAGTGTCCTGCCGGACTACAGGAGATACAGGCACCCCCATACTGCTGGCCAACACGTCACCTGGAACCCCTCAGCAAAGCACGTGACTAAGGCCACGTCAACAGCCACACCAGGGCTCGCACTCCACGCTGGGTAGTCAACCAATATATCTATTCCTTTTCTGTTTAAATGAAACCGAACTTAACGTAAAGGCTATTCCCCCATGAACGAAATACAAATTTCCTTTCTGCAACTCTATACCAATTGGCTGTTTCCTCCTTTGCAGTCAGTTAAGGTAATTATTCAGTGGATTTTGAAGTCAGGTGTGGCAGCTGTTAAAGTCTCTAGTGAGTTTACTTGTAGCTGAAAGGTACAGTGTCCTTGTTTTGTGGTGCTTTGGTTATCAACCACCAAGGTTATATAAGGAATCATCCAAGGGTATGAGGTATCATTGAGCTAGAGATTACAGTAAAAATAAAACAATGAACAACAGAACAGTTAAATAACGGCCAGCGTTCACCAAAATTGAAGGTTGAGGGTGGTGCCCGTTACAATGGTGCACAACGGTATTTTCAACAATTCTTTTAAGAAATGCTAAAGGCCCGTGCGTCTCGTCCATTTGGTCAACAAGTGTAGAGGTTAGGGAGGTCAGTCAAGAACCCACGGTAATACCACAACAGTAGCGATTGAGTGGAGTAGGCGATCTCTGGACATTGTTAGGGGCTGGTAGCATTAAGAATAGAGAATAAGGGCATTAAGATTAGGTGGTTATGATTTATTGAGAAAGGAGACCGCTTTGAGCCGATTGAACAGGGTATTTTACTAGACCCCTTTCAATTGGTTCAGAAGTGTTGGGAACTTCCATATTCTCTACAACAATTCCAATTTTGGGCTGTCTGGGCGGATTTATCTGTGGGATGCCACGGGATTTGTCCGAGGGCGTAGTAGATGACCCAAATCGCTCTGAAAAACGGTAAACTCATAAAAGTTGTCACGGTCATTGAGGGACTGTTCTGTCTCCTGTCCTTCACTCAGGTCTTGACACAGAGGCGCCCGTCAACACCGTGCTTTCAAAGCAAGCAGCAGTTGGACAACAGGACAAAATTGGATCTTCAAAAGTACACTGGAAGAGAAACCCTCAGAGTTAAAACGTCAAAGTTCTGAATTCGTGTCAGAATTTTTTGACACTGTCGCAAGAGAGAACGCAAATACTCAAATGGAACAAGAGCGATCCATTTCCCCACCGAGAGACAGTATTCCAGTTCATCAGGCTAGTTTGCCACCTATTCATGTCACTGAACCCTTTCAACACTTATCTGGTTCATACAATTTGTTCACTCCAAATGTAAATGTTATGATGCCTGTGCAGTCTGAGCCTGGCACGTCGATGCCAGGCTCAAACATCCCTGGGCCAAGTACTTGGATTAATACTGAAGTACAGAGGTCAAGAATTTACTCTAGCCCGGAGCACAGGCACGTGACATGTACAATGTCTGGTGTTTCCTTCGCAAAAAAAGAACACCTAATGAACCACATGAAAAGCCATGGAGCTAATAAACGATATCATTGTACAAAATGTGATTGTACATTTGATAAAAAGGCTTGCCGTGACGAACACAATAACCGCCCCCATAAACCCCATCCGGAGTGACGTTGTACTGTTACAGCAAGACTTGTTGAGCATGACGTCACGTGCTCAACAAGTCAACAATTTATTTTTAGGTGTTGGCTGTATTTAGTTTGTAATATGTTGTTTTGTTTGTTAGATGTAATACTTGACAATCCTCCATGATTTCCCTTTAGTGGGATCTCAAATAATTTTAATTATTTTTGTCCCATAAATGTTTTAACTGGTTGTGTTATGTAAATTTATAATAAAATTTTGAAATTAAAAAAAAAAAAAATGGCTGTTTGCTCCTTTGCAGTCAGTTAGGGTAATTATTCAGTGGGTTTTGAAGTCAGGTGTGGCAGCTGTTAAAAACTCTAGTGAGTTTATTTGTAGCTGAAAGGTACAGTGTCCTTGTTTTGTGGTGCTTTGGTTATCAACCACCAAGGTTATATAAGGAATCATCCAAGGGTATGAGGTATCATTGAGCTAGAGATTACAGTAAAAATAAAACAATGAACAACAGAACAGTTAAATAACGGCCAGCGTTCACCAAAATTGAAGGTTGAGGGTGGTGCCCGTTACAATGGTGCACAACGGTATTTTCAACATTTCTTTTAAGAAATGCTAAAGGCCCGTGCGTCTCGTCCATTTGGTCAACAAGTGTAGAGGTTAGGGAGGTCAGTCAAGAACCCACGGTAATACCACAACAGTAGCGATTGAGTGGAGTAGGCGATCTCTGGACATTGTTAGGGGCTGGTAGCATTAAGAATAGAGAATAAGGGCATTAAGATTAGGTGGTTATGATTTATTGAGAAAGGAGACCGCTTTGAGCCGATTGAACAGGGTATTTTACTAGACCCCTTTCAATTGGTTCAGAAGTGTTGGGAACTTCCATATTCTCTTCAACAATTCCAATTTTGGGCTGTCTGGGCGGATTTATCTGTGGGATGCCACGGGATTTGTCCGCGGGCGTAGTAGACGATCCAAATCGCTCTGAAAAACGGTAAACTCATAGAAGTTGTCACGGCCATTGAGGGATGAGGTAGTGCACTACTTAGCAACGAATCGACGACTGGTGATTGAACACTTAGTCGAGAGGTCGATTCGCATCTAGTCTTAATTGTTGCCGCAAAAGCAGCATTTCGTACTGTTGAATCTAGGTGGTCGTGGTAGTCACCTAGGCTAAGGCGAGATTGAGAGCCGGTAGGATGGTTATAGGTATAATTGAGTGGGTTCTTAAGTTAAAATTAAGTTATTTTCTAGGTATTAAGTATTTCCCCATATTTTTAGTGATTCCCCCCATTCTAAGTGATCCCCTGTGATTATAAGTATTCCCCTGAATAACATTCTATGTCAATTAGACTATCTTCTAAGGGAACACAGATATACACGAAGTCAGAGGTGAGGAGTCCTAAAGGTTGGGTTACTCCTCGGCGGGTTAGTCCTATTTATGTCCTGATGTGAGGGATCTAGATCCCTCAGCTAGTTTTCCTAGTTTCTAGATTAGGCTAGTCACTCTAGAAACTGAAGCTTTCAAAATAACATTTGCTTGTTGGGTGTTGAATGAAAGCTTGTGTTACGAACTATCATTTGAGAGTAGTTAGAAGTCTGTGATTGCTCTGTAGAGAGAATTACAGGGATATTCCTGTTTCTGTGAAGTAGGATGTGAGTTACTTGAACTAAAACCGTTAGAGGTGGGGGGTGAGTGGGGTGAACGCTGCCTCTCCCCCCCCCCCCACATGGGAGACATCACGCCACTCGTAGGCCTCACCCTCCTTGTGACGTCACAGGACGCCCGAGGGTGACGGAGAGAGGTGATTGGGTCCGGAACGAGGAGCCATGCCGGCTTCAAGCTGATTGGTCTAGGCAAGGTAAGAAGGTATGGGCATCTTGAGTTTTCCCGCCCGCCAGGGAGGCAGTTTGAATTGGGCGGCCAGGGAAGGAAGGAGTTTTTGGTGGGGGTGGCACGCCGGCCACCTCCACCCCCTGTTAATCGCTTCTGTCGTCCAAATTACTCGATTGGTGGCACTCCTGCCATCAGGGGTTGTGTCAAGGCCCAATTAAGCGAATTGGGGCCAAGGAATTATGGAAGAAACAGTAAAAAGCTAAGAGACAGTTGACTGTGTGAACCCATGAGGTAGGCTGGCAGAGCCTCATGGTGTAACAGGTGGGTCGAGTATCCTGTCTAGTGGCAATGGACAATTGGTGTTGGGCAGTGTAAGTGAGTGTGATATTACAGGCCCAGGTTGGACTTTGCATTCCGCCAGGCTGCCGTCAGTGTGGGGACGCCGCCGGCCATTGTCACCCCAGTGTAGAACAAGGCAGGTTCTAGAGCAGGGGTCTCCAAACTATGGCCCGCGGGCCACATCCGGCCCGCCACATAATTTCATCCGGCCCTCCAAACAAATCCCTGTGTGGTGGCCTTGAAAAAATAATTATCGTACGAATGGCATCGCAGAATTATTCAAAGCTGGGGCTGCTGACTGGTGGCGGTCAACCCGAGTCAGTTTTCCTCTCTCTCGATAGTGTGACGCACAGATACTAATACTGGTAGGTATGTGTTGTGCATTGCAACCAATCAGTTGTGTATAACTGTATATTGTGGGGATGGAGGGCGAGTGGGGCTTCGCTGCTTCCGTTTCAGGGAGCACAAACACTGTACAATATTCTTTTCTCTGTACTTTGACAATGCCTTTATCTTAGTTATACAAAATAGCAATAATACTATTGTAGCCAAAAATATTGCATGTTTAAAATAGTTAAAATGGTAACCATTAAGCTTATCAACGAAAGCTGTTGCCATAATATTTACCACTTTATAATAGTATGCTATGCTTTTTAACACCACATACAAGCTGTTTTTTTCCTGTAGAATTTATTTCATTTATTTTACCCTTATGTTTTCAGATATGGAAAAGATAAAGAAAAGAAAAGTGGACATTGAGTGCCGTCGGTTCAATGACGAATGGAAGATAAAGTACTTTTTTGTGATAGCAAATGATAAAGCTTTATGCATAATATGTAGAGACAGTGTTGCTGTTCTGAAGGAATACAATATTCGTCGGCACTATGAATCTAAACATGGCTCAAGTTATTCTCACATCACAGGAGCAGAACGCACTAAAAAGTTTGAATCATTTCAGCACAGTCTGCATTCTCAACAAGCTGTTTTCAGTAAGAAAAAATCTGAAAATGAAACTTCAACTAGAGCCAGTTACAAAGTTGCCTATGTGTTGGCTAAAAAAGGAAAACCTTTCACTGATGGTAGTATCATAAAAGAGTGCATAGTGGAAGCAGCAGGAGAGGTATGTCCAGAAAAAGTAAACCTCTTCAAAATGATAAGTCTTGGGTCAAATACTGTTGCTCGTAGAATTGAAGATTTAGGAGGCGACATAATTCGGCAAATAAAGGAAAAAACAAAAAGATTTTGTTGGTATTCTCTTGCGTTGGATGAATCAACTGATTCATCCAACGCAGTGTGATACTTCTCAGCTCTTAGTATTCATTCGTGGTGTTGATAGTGAATTTAATGTGAGCCAAGAATTAGCATCAGTTCACAGCATGCACACCACAACAACTGGAGAGGACATTTTCAATGAAGTAAGTAAAACTATGACAGAATATAACCTGGAATGGAAACAAGTGCAGTGTGTGACAATTGAGGGAGGAAAGAATATGTCTGGGACAAAGAAGAGTTTGGTTGGGCAAATTACAACAGCTTGTGAGGTTGGAGGATTCTCAAAACCCATTTTTCTGCATTGCCTTATCCATCAACAAGCATTGTGCCTAAAATATGTTGATATGTCTTGTTTCATGAAACCTGTTGTTTCTGTGTTTAATTTCATTAGATCTCATGCACTCAACCATCGCCAGTTCCGTGATTTCTTGAAAGAAATTGATGCGGAGTTTGTTAACTTGCCTTATTATACAGCAGTTAGATGGCTTAGTTGTGGAAAGGTTTTGCTGCATTTCTTTGAGCTCAGATTAGAAATTGATTTATTTCTCACAGAGAAAAATAACCCTCAGCCATTATTATCAGAATGTGAATGGATTTGGAAATTGGCATTTTTTGCAGATATGACAGGTCATATGAATAACTTGAATCTGAAATTGCAAGGCAAAACAAATTTGATCAGTGACTACTTTGTTCATGTCAAGGCATTCAGAGCAAAACTTGCGCTACTTGAAGGCCAGGTGAAGGTTAAGAATTTTGCTCATTTTCCATGTTGTGAAAAATTTCATGCAGAAAGTAAAGTTGAATTTCCTTTTTCATTTGCAAATGAAATAATTTCAGATTTGAAAAAAACAGTTTCAGAAGCGATTTGCTGACCTTGATGCCAAAGCAAATGAAATCAGGCTCTTTCATAATCCATTTGACTGCAATGCTGAAAATCTTCCAACTCAATTTCAAATGGAAATTATTGATCTCCAGGCAGATGACAGACTGAAAGATAAGTATAGAGAAGGAAATCTGATTGAGTTTTATAAATGCCTGCAGCCAGATCAGTTTCCAAATTTGATAAAGTTTGCTTGTAGTTTTGTGTCAATTTTTGGTTCAACATACTTGTGTGAACAAACTTTTTCCAAAATGAAGTATGTGAAATCTAACTATCGAGCAAATTTGTCTGATGATCACTTGAAATAAATTCTTACAATTGGCTCATCTAATCTGGAACCTGATTTTAATGAAATTTTGAAGTCAAAACGACAGTATCATTCGTCACACTAATTTGGTTGCATTAAACTAAAGGCAGGAATCTATTTAGTTTACCCTGATTTTTTCCAAAAAGATATGTTTTAATTTTTCCATGTTTATACTTTAATATTCGAGGAAATTAAATTACTGGCACTGATTTGTTTTTTGTTTTTTTTTTCATTTTTTATTCCTCCGGCCCGCATAAATATGGAAAATATATAATGTGGCCCTTACATTGAAAAGTTTGGAGACCCCTGCTATAACACAACAACAACACAAGGCAAAATCATTTACGGGCTATTCATGCCCGTGCCACCTCTTGGGTGGCTTAATCTTTATCAATCAAGGCAAAATCACTGTCACCAGCGGAGTCTCGTTTAGACTGATGATTGTGGCTTCCACAAGCCGCATCAAACAGCTGTCTCCTAATACAGAGCCCGTTGTACCCTGAAAGAGCGGTTCACCAACCCTCTGAGGGAGAACACAAGTGACGAAACACTGACGAAGAAAAGAACTGTTGGACACACCCGGGCCGAAGGAGAAAACGACGCAAACCCACAAAACGTTCAGTGATTAAGCCAGAAATCAAGCAGTTGAAGCCTAAAAACCCGAACAGTTTTTTCTCTCCTGAACCAATAGTGATATCCCCTGTGTTCTCCTCCCGCCCCCCACCTACCGCCACAGTGTCGTCAATAGGAATATCCTAGTGTTTCAGAAATCTGCACTCTAACAACCGTCCAACACGCAAGGAGCACCAGAGTAAGGTACAGTGCCGTCAGAAGTTAAATCGGAGCCCAGGTCATCTAAGCTATACGAGTTACTACCCCCGCCTCAAAACGACGAGTCTTAACCCCCGATCTGGCCCCCACCAGACCCCCTCCCCCTACTAATGACCCAAGGTTCTACTCTGGCAACGGACACTAACAGGCACAATGCCGACCTCAAATCCACCCTACCTACAGCGCCCAGTGACGCGTGCCTCAAGTTGGGAACCCACGAATCTAAGTCCCTCCCCTGACCTGATGCTCTCACCCCCATTCCTGAACACGCAGCCGGAAATAACCCCCCACGCAGGAGACCCAAACCCAGGGCACCCAACACCAAGTGTCGATATCCCCCAACGGGCTGGTAGACTACCTCACGGCCCAACCGGTGGACGCTTAGAAGGACCTTATCACGGAACCCCAATGCACGCCGACTCAAGCACCTCCCTGGACACTCTCAAGAGCCTTAGGGCCGAGGCCAGGGTCTGTGGGGGGGGGGGGAGCAGGAGAACGAGTCCTGAGGTCCCTTCCCTTTGCCCAGCCCTCCATAGCACTTATCAGAGGAATAACATCACAGACCAAATCCGTGCCATGTTCGTATCAAAACGCCCCCCTTTGTTAACAGATCTGACAAAGACCTAGGAGGCGGTGGAAGAGCTGAGACCGATCTTTTCCACAAGTGACCACCTCCGAGAACGGCTAAGACATGTCCAGAGGGCGTTCCACCTCGATAAAGCCCAAGGTTTCCTTACCCCAGGCCCAACCTTCTCTTTTTTCTCCACAAACATGCCCGTACCACCCGCCCTGCAAACTTACTTGGAACAGTTCTACGAGAGGCACGCATGGGAGTCGGCGGCCCTGTATACACTGAGCTTCCATAACACGGGAACATACAAGGGTGGAGGAAATTGTCATGTGCTTATTGGAAGAGGGCTACCTGAATGAAAGGGTGAGAGCTGTCCTCTGGGCGACGTACAAAAAACGTATCCAGGCGACTTGTACGTCACCTCAGGACCATTTCTCAGGGAAAATAAGGGTCAGAACAAACAGGCAAACAGAACTATTCTCTTTCAGGAAGGTTCCCTTAACAGATACCCGCTCGACATTCTGCGACACCATTTTCAAAATAATTGCCCCAGGGGGCCCTAAGAGAAGAGAAGGGACCACGAACCCCTCATGCTGGGACCTGGACACGGAAGACTATCACAAACCAGGTAACACCTCAAACCCAGACCCTACCTAACAGGACACGGGGGCAGGGCAAATGTCAACACACAGGCACTCCCAGGGTCAAACCCATAAAACACCCCCTACAACCCCCCACCAGAAAGTAAGCATCCCAGAACCCCCCCCACCTCAGGGAAGAGCCGAACCCTGGACAGGTGCAATAGAACCCCCTAACAGCCGGGTAAGGACCCCTGACACGAAACCGGACTCTGACACCCAATGGGTGGAGGTCCTCCTCGACTTCCCCGCCGGAACGGCCCCAGCACGTCCCCCCCCCACCCACAGGAGGCCCTGGACCCCAAGCAATTTTTTTTTTTTTTTTTTTTTTTTTTTTTTATTATTTTCTACCACAGACGTGGCCACACATTTACAATGCTAACCAGCATATATACATTTTCTTCTGTCCTCCATGGACAGGGTTAGAGAAGTGTTAAACATATAGTTCAAGGGTTTATTGAACACTCAACCACAGAAGGTGATTCGGTGCTTTTAAAATGCTAAGCTAACCTACATACGTAAATACAAAGATACACAGATTTACGTACGCCCTACATAAAGTATTAGATGTGTCTTTTACATAGTGTCATTAATGTACATTCACAAAGGTGAAATGTAATTCTGATCAGCTTCCATATTTGCTTTATACCCATACATATACATACACACACACACACATACACATACATATATACACACATACATGCATTCACATACATTTGTCTCATTTACCCTGACAGGGTGAGGTAGCTGATAAAGAAACTAGTGTGCAATTAAGCACTTAATCACTGAAGGTGATGAAGGTGCTTTTACAAGCTCAGGTTATATAGTTACATCACATACATACATTGTATGATTGATACATTACATGGTCAATTTTGGATACAAGTCCAATATATCATCAAGTGTTCCAGTACTCATATAGTAACTACAGAGTTCAGCATACCTTAGCCCAGGAGGGCGAAAGTCAGTCAGTATGGGACATTCTACAATATAATGTTCAAGAGAGTGCATGTTTTCTCTTTCACAAAGTTGACACATTGTGTACTCGACATTTGGGTTTTGAGAAAGCTGCCAGATACGTCTATATCCCAGGCGTATTCTGGCCACTATAACATCACATTGCCGGGTTCTTGTTCTATTAGTCCCATATGTGAATGTCTCCTCACGATATCTATCATAATATTTAATGCTACAACTTTCAGGTCTTTGAGAATTTGTTAGGTCGGTGAGATTTTCATTAGATATTTGTTTAAGTATTCTCTTTGTCACTGCTAATGAAACACCCATATCAATTTCTACCACTGGTTTTCTGCAAGCTGACTTAGCAAGCATATCAACAGTGTCATGCCTTGAGATGCCAACATGTGATGGTATCCATAGGAATTTAATCTCAAATCTGTTTTCTTTGGCAGCTAAAACATTCATTCGAATATCACTGACTATTTTCTGGGTGTCACTACTATGTGCGTTCAATGCCAGGAGTGCACTCTGCGAGTCACAGTATATAAGTCCACTGCCTTTGTCTTTTAAAAATTCAGTGGCAAGGTATATGCCTGCAAGTTCGGTTTGAGGTGTACTTGCCCAGTCATTGACGCGCTTCATTGCTGTATGTACGAGAGAAGATTGTTCAAATATGTTACATGCACATCCGGTACATCGTCCACCTTCTTCTACAGAGCCGTCGGTATAGCACTGATAAACATCGTTACCCATACTCTGAGTACTTTCAGTGATGCTTTTCAGTGTTAACTGTTTTAACAATGTAGTGTGCACACTATCTTTCTTGGGCGCATTTACAAAATCAACTGATAGATCCCAGTTATCCCATGGAGTAATTGGCTGATTAATCATTAGTCGAGTTGGGTACATATTTAATATTTTGATGGAGTTGGCTACCTTGTAGAACCAATATACATAATCAGATTTCGTTCTTCTTCTATAGACCTCAGGTGAGTGTAGCATATTAGAAAGTTTAGCTTGAAACTTCATGTGTTGTCTAGATCTACTCAATGCCTTCACGCCGAAAACTGTGCTAATAGACAAGATTCTCTCACTTATGGTAGGTAATTTTAACTCTGCTCTCATGTTAACTATTCTCGTGGACTTTGGAGCCCCAAGGATGAGACGCATAGCTTCATTTTGCAAGGTTTCAAGAGATTTCAGCTCTTTGTCAGTATACAGTGTGAGATGTAGAGCATTGTAGTCAATCACAGAGCGTATAAATGATACATAAAACATTCTAGCAAGTCTCACGTTAAGCCCATGATTGACACCAACAAGGACCCGCAAGGGCTTTAATCTCTCCCAAAGTCTCCTCTTGAGAGAAGAAAGGTACCCAGGGTCGTTAATGGGGACACCAAGGTATCTGTAAGACTCGCAGTTCTCAAGTGCTCGCCCATCTATATGATAATTGGGTGGTGGAATACCACATGGAATGAGGGCACGAGTTTTCTGTACAGAGATAAGGAGGCCACATTCCTCAGCTCTAGTAGCAAAAGCGTCGAGCAGAACTTGCATTCTAGGCTCGGTGGCAGCCTGTAAACATATATCATCAGCATAACAAATGACAGTGTCTTCATTATTAGTTGGAAGATCTTTAATAAGTTTATGCATCAGAACGTTGAACAATAAGGGACTGAGGACCCCTCCTTGTGGAGTTCCCAGTTCAAAGTGTTTGCTCTCTGTGCTTTTAACACCATTAAACAAAACATATGCTGTTCGATTAGACAAATAGCCCTTTATCCATTTCAGTAATTTTCCTTGTATTCCCAGCTCGGCAAGCTGTTCCAGTATGATTCCTCTGTTTGCTGTATCAAAAGCTGCTGCTAGGTCGATGAAGACTGTTTGGGGGGAAGCTTCAATATGTGCGAAGTACTCAGCAAAACAGTGTTGTGTACTGAGCCCAGGCATAAATCCAAACAGTTGGGGTGACAGGTGCCCCTGTATACGATACATGAGTCGGTTAAGAACAATACGTTCAAGCACTTTACAAACACACGATGTTAAAGATATGGGTCTATAATTATCTGAGTGTGGTTTGGGGATAGGAACAATGACACTCTTTGTCCAAGCATCAGGTAATACTCCTTCACGTAAACTCATTCTGTACAACACTAATAGTGGATTACCTGGTACGTGTGAGACTAATCTCAGTAGACTGTAAGTAATACCATCCTCTCCAGGAGCAGTTGATTTTCCCATCTTTAGTGCATGATTTAATTCCCATTCAGTTACATCATTAAGGTCCGACACGTCGATAGCTGTACAGGCAAGATTGATGGTTCGTTGTCTGTTGGGGCGTGTGTCATCAAGTTTGTGCTGTATGTTAATTGGGAGTGAGGTGTAGCTTGATGTTATTGCCCATTGATCAAGGAGGATGTTTGCTTGTTCTAGTGGGCTGTGGTGCAGCGGTTTGGTTGGGCTGCTTCTAGAGATTTTCCGTATCTTTTCCCAAACTTCAACAAGTGTTGTTTGCTCATTTATACTTTGTAGGAACTCTTCCCAATGTTTATTACGTATAACGTTGCTCATGTCTCTCACCTCTCTATTTGCAACTAGAAATGCATGCAAGTCACCTTGTGCTTTGGTTCGTTTGTACGTATCTCCAAGTTGCTTTACTCGTTCATGTTCTTTAACAAATACGGGGTCAAGGACCCACTTGGGTGGTGGCAGGTGTTGCCCACTTCTGCTAGGCTTACGACCTGTTCTCCAACACACCCATGTGTCGTAGTAGGTAGTAATCGTATCAACGAGATCTCTGGAGAAGGCTTCTACATTCGTTATTGTGTAATCTTGATACCATTTTGATATACAATTAATAAAGTGGTCATGCAAGCCATATGGAATATTCATTTTCCGTCTCTGATGTCTATTAGGTACATCACACTGTACCTCATAGGAAGCAGAAACTGCATAGTGATCACTAACTAAGTGATTTACCAACGAACATTCCACCCTATCTTGCACAAGGTTTCTACCCATTACATAATCAAGTCTGCCTCCCAATAAATGAGTTTGGGTATCCGTAGTATACACGGTTAATCTGTTGTCATAAACATATTTGATAAATTTGCATCCATTATAGTTGTTAGTACTGTCTCCCAGCGTAATATGTCTAGCATTAAAATCTCCCATGTATATTGTCCCATGATTGTCTAGATCTGGGAACAATGTTACATTGAGTTTCTGGCTTCTGGCATATACGTTGAGGAATGAAAAGTGGCCTGCTGTAGTTTGTACATGAAAGTGATGGTACTGTGTGTGTACATTGTGTGACGTGCTCACAAGAATGTGCGGTAAATCACTTCTGACGTAAGTTAATAGGCCTGTGGCGTTACTGTTATTATAGGATGCATACCCTCTGATCTTTGGTGGGGTTTTGTTTATCATATTGGACGTGTAGGGCTCCTGTAAAGCAATTATATCTATGTTGTTACAGGTAACATATGCAATTAGGTCATTCAGTCTTTTGTTGATGCTACGAATGTTCCAACTGAGAAACCTAATGGTCCTCGTGTCAACAGCAGCCATCGTCTTGGTGTTGTTCCTCCCTGGGACTGGTGGTCCCATTGTTGTCCTCGTCCCACTTACACAATGCGTCAATAAGTGACTGTACTATGGGTGCACCCGGGCCACCACCCCAGCTAGGTCTGGCCCGGGAAGCAACAGGTCCAGGTCGGCAGCCGGTCGAAGCCCCGCCACCCCCCCCCCCCAGGAGACGAGGCGGAATATATCAGACGCCGGTCAGGGGGCCGCGGTGGCGGGAACGAGTGGAGAGATGGCGGGAACGAGTGGAGAGATGGCGGGAACTCCAGGTCGTGAAGAGGAAGGCGAGGAGGAAGTCGCACTTGGTGAAACAGACGGTGGTCACAGAGGTCAGAATAACGGCCCCAGAGAGGGAGCTCCTGAGCAAAGGCCTCACATTTGTGATGGGTCCTCCCACATACCACAAACGCATCCAGATCATCCATCAGACACTGGACACTCTGGAGGTACAGATAAATCAAGCCTGGAGTAACCTCAGGTCAGCAGAACCGATCCCGAACAACCAACCACCCCCCCAACGCCGCCCATGGGCCCCCCCCTCCCTGTCCACCCGGTACTTGAATCCATCGTGCGCCAGACTCCAAACCCCTTTCCGCCTTAATGGTTTACATGACCAAATGAACCTTCTGACTTCCTTCTTAGAGGCACAGGTAACAAAGCCGTCATTGCAACCTCCAGCCGGAGCACCAGGCGGCCCTGAGACGACTGGAAGACAGATGGGACGTAGTCATCAAGCAAGCGGACAAATGAGGAACAGTGATCATCTGGAAAAAAAGAACTACAGGGTGGAAATGGACAGACACCTAGCAGACAGAACAACGTACCAACCGGTAGAAAATGGTCAGGTGGCCCTCAAGAACGCCCAAACCCGCAGCAAGTCCCTAGTAATGCATTTCTTTAGGAACGACGGGAGGAAAGGCATCCTCAAACCGACAGCGAGGAATTTCTTCCTTCCATTCAAGTCGGAACTCCCGAACATCTACCTCCTACCAAAGATCCACAAGGGCGTTGACCCGACCACCGGCACCTGGCTTGGGCGCCCAGTACTGAGCAAATGCAGAGCACCGACGAGACCGATAGGTAGGATCTGTACAGCCTTGCTTAATCCGCTCCTGTGCCTCCTAGAAAGTGATAGATACGATGGACTTCTTTATTGAGATAGACGACATCAATCACACGTGGGGCCCGGTCCCCTCAGAAGCCACTTTTCTCCCTTGATATAGTATCATTATACCCGAGCATCCCCCAACGGGAAGCAATAACGTAGCTGTTGTAGGTAGCTGACTTTTTCGAGACGAATGTCCATGGGATAGGGCAGGACCTACAGGACGTGGGTGTCTGGATCCCACCCTGCAGAGCCCTCCTGGTAGAGGCAATCCTCCACATCATGAGGGACACGATACTCATGTTTGACAAAAGCACCTACAGACAGACAAAAGGCACGGCGATACGCGCCTCGAGCAGTGTTGCTATTGCGGAAATATTTGTGCACAAAGTCCTCGAAACGCAAAGGGCCCGGTACCCAGGTATCCCACCTATATACTACAGATACATAGATGACATCTTTGGAGTAATGGTGGGCCCCCCTACAGGCCCTAGATACCTTCCACACATGGGTGAACTCCATACACCCAAACCTGCACTTTACACTGGAGAGACACCCAGAGCCTAAACTTCCTGGACACTGCAGTCTCCATAAACCCAACCAACAGACACCTAAAGACGAAGGCCTACTACAAGCCCACAAACCTGCACACATACCTGTAGTACGACTATAGTCATCAGTTTCCTCTCAAGAACTCACTCCCGTATTCCTTTTGACTAAGACTAAAACGGATCAACAGTAGCAAACAGACTCTGGTAGCTCAGCTAGGGGATCTATGGGACAAGTTCAGGAACAGAGGCTACCCTAAAGAAGTCCTCCAGAAAGCGAAACAATCTGAGGACGAAGTCGTGGGAGGAACTTCTCAAGCCAGTGAAATGTGAACAACAAGACAGGGTGTGACGATAATCTCCTTCAAGAGATTGAGCCTGCTCTTCCCTCCACAAATACGTCGCAACAAATATATAAAACTACTATGGAAGAAATGTCCAACAACGACAACAACATCTCCAAGGTTTGCCAGAGCGCAAAACGTATGCAGCCAGGAACACCTGCTCAGACTCAAACCGCCAAACTACCCGTCTTGCTGCCGGCTCCTCTGATTGGTCGCCGGTCGGGCTGCAACTGCACTCCACCCCCCCATACTACTTGATGTCTGGGGCCGCCACGACCTCAGTCCTCAGAATATTCCGTGCTTTCACAAAGTTAACACTTCTCCCTGCTAGACGTAAGCTTTGGCGTACGTGTACTGAGAGAGGTGATAGCTTAAAGCCAATATTCCAGCACCTCTCATTTTTTGTATATTGCACTTCTTGTTATTTTGCTCACTTGTCTTAACGTAACTTTTCATTGTCATTTAATTATTCTTATTATTTTGATTGATTTTATTATACGAATTTGTTTGTCCATTTTATTCATGTTTTGTTTATTTAACGTAATTAAAATTTCATTGTTAAAATTTACTTGTGTTTTGTGTGTCTTCTCCTTACCTTACCACAGACGAAGTTCCAGATTTTCTATTTTTTTTTAATACTATGTGACGAGGCCATACCCCTAGCTTTGAACAGCTGAACACCAACACGTTACCGTCACATATTATATCTGGGCCTGTCCTAGGAGCTTCACTCAGGTACTGGTGCCAAGTGGTAATTTATGGTAAGCGTATTTAACTTTGTTAACGTAGCTTTACTATTTTTCATATTCAATTTCATTTTTTATAAGGTGCGGTGTATTGTGCATTACGAGAGTAACATATGGTGAAGGTGAGACAACTTTGGATTACGTGGTGACTGTAGGCCTCAGTCATACTCTTAATTGGTCATCTCTCCCTCCGTGTTATTACTCGTGTTTACCATCTTTGTCCCTTGGATATTTCTCATTTTGACAGATCATCATATTGGTACCCTGGTACTGTGGTCTGCCCCGGGTCAAGAGTACCCAATCTTCTGCAATCTGACTGTAGGAGGACAAAGAGGGCCATAGTTCCTCTAGCTCGAACTTTAGTTGCTGAATTGGGACCTCAGCAGCAGTTCTCGTCACCAGTTGACACCTCGCACCCCTACACGTCAGTCAGAGATGATGATACATACAACGGTAGGGAATTAGCTTACTTTTTCAGAGCACAAAAGTTCGCTAATTCTGTAAGTATCATATTAAATTCAGTAGGAAAAACTTGCTTTATGTCCTATAGAGACTCGGCAAGGTATGCCTACATCCTTGGACTACCAATTTTACTTTTGAGGCAATTTACTGTTTCATTTGTTTTCGAAACTCTGTTTCATTTGTTAGTAGGATTTTCTTGCCCTTATCCTCTTACATGAGTACCGGGTACAAGATTTCCTGCGCCCTTGATTTAATTTAATCATTTAACATCTTTTACTTAACTTTAATTGTTAAAGATCTCACAGGATAGGTACCAGTTGCCACGTTGTCCTGTTTCTGACATTCATTATTGAATATTCGTGTACCTTTATTTGCTAATTTCACAATGTTTCGTCTCCAAGCTTTCCGTGCAAATCCAGCAGGTGAAATAGGGACTTTAAGTCGTGCCAAGAGGACTGAATTACAAACTCTTGCACATGAGTATCAACTAGAAGTTCCCTACCAAGCCAACAAAAATGACCTATACAACCTGTTGCTGGATTACTATTTAGAGCAAGGTAAGATAGACTCTGAAACTCATGAAACTCACTATATTGCAGATAAAACTGACTTGGCAACGATGAAACTCAAACTAGAGCTGGCCAAGATTGAACGTGAACAACAAGAACGAGCTGCTGCCATACGAAGGGAAGAACACGAACGCGAAGCTGCTTTGAGGAGGGAAGAACAAGAACGAGAAATCACCCTCAGAGAACGCGAAGCTGCTTTGAGGAGAGAAGAACACGAACGTGAGGTCGCATTACTCCGTGAACGTGAACGAGTACAGCTTGAAACCAAACAACGCGAGTTGGAAATACAACGCGAACATGACAAGCAACAAGCGACTCTGGCTCTAGAGTGTCGTCAACGCGAAATCGCCTTGGAAACTTCACACTTCACTCAACGCCAGCAAGCTACTGCCAATCTTCCCGTCAGTTTTAATATATCACATGCAAGTAAGTTAATGCCATCCTTTGTAGAAGCAGAAGTTGATGTGTTCTTTACCACCTTTGAAACCCTTGCTAATCAACTCAGTTGGCCTGTCGACCAATAGGGCCACACTTCTCAGAGTCCATCTTACAGGTAGAGCGGCAGTCACACTCAGTACTCTGGCGTCTGAGAATGACTACCAGACTCTGAAACAAGCAGTGTTAGACGCCTACCTACTTTCCACAGAAAGTTATAGAAGGAAATTCTGTGACCACCTGAAGGCAAGTACCACTACCTTCCTCGAGTTTGCTAACACGAAACGGAGGTATTTCATGAAATGGCTGGAAGCAGCACATGTCTTTACTTTTACAGAACTCGTCAACCTGATGCTTGTTGAAGAATTCTTGAGACGTGTGCCGCCTCCTGTCCGCCTCTACTTAGCAGATAAAGAAGAAACCGACTACCTGAAGTGTGCTAAGTCGGCTGACACTTACAGCCTCATCCACCGGCTGACACCCGAACCATCCTCCAGTAAGAAGTCGTGGTACAGTTACGAGAAAGTGAGCCCCGATCAAGCTGGTTCACAACTGTACTGCAAGTATTGTAGACTCTATGGACATACCATAGACAAGTGTGGTAAGTCTCAATACAAGGGAACCACTGACCAACAAAAACCCAAACCAACTCCTCCTAAGTCCGGTAAGCCTGTGATGAATGTTGGTGTTAATGTTAATGATCTTTCTCTTTTCAGTAACCACCTGTATACTGGAACTGTCTCTGCCAACGGTTCAAATCCGGAGGGACGTTTCAAATTGAAGATCTTGAGGGACACAGCGGCTCTTCAATCGATCATCTTGAAGTCGGCTGTGCCCAACATCACCTACACCGGAGAAACTGTCTTCATCACTGACCTCACTGCTACCACTCCATACCCTCTCGCCAGAGTCCACCTGGATTGTCCCTACGTGAACGGGGAAGTCCAAGTCGCCGTCAGGGAAAAGCCTTTTCCCATGCCTGGAGTGCAACTTCTCCTAGGCAACGACTTGGCAGAAGACCTGCAACCGACCAACCTGATCGTCATGGACAAACCCCAGGTGTGTAACTCTGTGCCAAGTAACCCTATTCTAGAGTATGTTCCAGCAGAGGTTCAAGAGAGTGATGAAGTTTCTCCTCCGGTTCTCGTGACCACCCGTGCACAAGCCGCACGTCCACAGCCAGCTGACTCTACTGCTACCGCTGTCCCTCAAGACCCTCAGAAACTACCCCCGCATCTGACCAAGTTGGAGTTCCGTAAGTTGCAGAGGGAAGATCTTACTTTAACACCATTGTTTTTCCAGGCTGAGACTCAACCCGACAGTATTCCTGGGTTCTTCCTAGAGAACGACTTGCTCTACCGCAGATATAGACCCAGTAAACTGAAGGAGGAGGACGATTGGGCCAACATCGAACAACTTGTGATTCCCACCAGCCTGCGGCCCACTATTCTACACCTGGCCCACGGAGCACTCTCCCACTACGGCTTCAACAAGACTTACCATGGAATTCGTCAAGACTACTACTGGCCAGGTATGGTAAATAACGTCAAACAGTACGTAAAACAGTGTCATACATGTCAGATGGCAGGCAAACCGAACATCTCCATTCCCAGAGCGCCACTGATTCCCATACAGGTGCCTGCGGAACCTTTCCACAGACTCATAATAGACTGTGTCGGTCCTTTACCTCGGACCAGTTCAGGTAACGCCTACATCCTAACCATCCTGTGTCCTACCACCAGATTTCCCATAGCAGTTCCAGTGAAGAACATCACGGCTGCTACGGTTATAAAACATCTATTGAAGATCTTCACTCAATACGGATTTCCCAGGGAGATTCAGAGCGACTGTGGTACCAACTTCACCAGTGATCTCTTCAAAAGGACACTGGAGGAGTTCAACATCAAACAGGTATTGTCCAGCCCCTATCATCCTGCTTCACAGGGTTCTCTTGAACGTAGTCATCAGACAATCAAAGCACTCTTGAAAAAGTTTTGTAGTGAAACCTCTAAGGATTGGGATAAGCAGATTGACCTTATAATGTGTATTTTCAGAAGTCTCCCCAATGAGTCCCTAGGAGTATCTCCTTATGAGATGCTCTACGGCCGTAAGTGCCGTACTCCCCTTAAGGCTTTCAAAGACTCTCTCAGAGATGCCACCTTCAGTGAGCATCAGAATGTGCCCCAGTTTCTTCAAAACCTTCAACACATTCTAGAGAGAGTCCACCGCTTTGCCCATGATAATCTATTGAAAGCCCAGGAGAGAATGAAGATTCATTACGACCAGACCAGCAAAGTAAGAAAATTCAAGCCGGGAGACTTCGTCCTTGCATACTTCCCTATCCCAGGTTCACCTTTACAAAACAGGTTTTCAGGACCCTACCGCGTCAAAGAGTGCAGGAATAATAACAACTACGTAATAGAGACTCCAGATAGGCGGCGGAAGACCCAGCTGTGCCACGTCAACCTCCTGAAGCAATATAATGGTACTCCTCCCACTGTCCTGATTAACTGTTCTACCTTCACAGAACCCTACATCCACAGTGAGACCTTCCCAGCTTCTCCTCCCGAAAGCACTGACAAGGAGTCAGCGCTTTCTAATTCCGAAATCCTTAATGATCTTCCCAAATGCTTTCAGGATAATAATCGTGCTCCTTTGCCCTATTCTAATTCCACTCTCACCTCGTCAGATAAGCCCTTCATCCTCCATGTCGACGCCAGTGGTACCGACGTTGGTGGTGTCGCGATGCAGCAACGAGGCGAGGAGAATACACCTGTCAGCGACTACTGCTACAAGGAACTACGGAACAATTGGCAAGGAGCTACTCTTCCTCGTCCTGAAGCTTCAGCACTTCACTCCACACCTGAAAAGTGCTCGGTCCACCATCAACACGGACCACACCACCCTACACCTCCTGCAGCACGCCCACTTCTCATCTCAACGTCTTCTACTATGGGCTTGCTAACTGCAGAAATTCAACCTGGAGACACGCTATACCAAGATTCCGACAACATCTTAGCCAATGATCTCTCCAGAGTTTATGAAGTAGAAGCGACTCCATCCATTACTCCACCACATAACGACGTACTTCTTCCAGAACCGCAGGCTTCGGGGGAGAGTTGTGACGATAATCTCCTTCAAGAGATTGAGCCTGCTCTTCCCTCCACAAATACGTCACAACAAATATATAAAACTACTATGGAAGAAATGTCCAACAACGACAACAACATCTCCAAGGTTTGCCAGAGCGCAAAACGTATGCAGCCAGGAACA